>NW_017306695.1:943819-965544 GCF_000935625.1 Nanorana parkeri | reverse complement strand
TAGATACAAGTACCTTTTTTTACGACACATGACGCGCTGCTTTTTTTTAACCTGTGATCATGTTCAATTGCACGGGCGGAATTGCGGCGGGAAACCACGTGATCCGCCCAGCACAACTGGGGTGCCATTAGTATATAATGGAACCCACAGCGCGATCGACGACTCTGTGACCACATAGCAATCCGCATGGTTTTGCGCACGATTGCCACGCGGTTAGGAGTTGCCCAGATATGAACCAAGCCTCAGACGGGGGTACCTCGACATTTGGCAACCTTTTAAAGTGTTTTGGAAACCTTTTAAATGACTGAAAAAAAATGTTGAGAAATACTGAGCTAGAGGAATGGAAGAAGAATCTAATGGGTATGAACATTTAGCAGATGTTTACGCGGGTTATCAGAAGCTCTTCAGAGTTCATTCCATACGGTTTTCTGCCAGTTAGATCCTCCTAGTTATGAGGGTTTTATACACCCAAGGGAGAGGCAGCGCTCAGGAATGTGGCGAATGAAGCGGGTGTCCGGGTCATCACATGAACGCACATCATCATCATCATAAGAAGAAGTGAAGCGCACTTGTTTCCGTCTGTAGCCCCCTCGGATGAGCTGCTACCTGTTGTTGCTGCTGCTGAGAAAAGTAGTAAAGGGCATCCGCCAGCACACGACACGAGCCCAGACCCCGACACGCCCCCGCCATTGTGAACAGCAGCCCAGTCAGGTCACGTCCCGCAGGACAAACCGAGCAGGTGGCCCCGTTGTTAGAGCAGGACAGCAGCAACGTGAAGCGCAGCAGTCGGCTACAGGCGCGCGCGAACGCGTGCACGTCGATCTCGGCTCATGCTCTGTCACTAGAGGTCCTGCAGCGCCGCGAGGAGGACGGCACGAGACACCTGCTGAAGGCTCGTGCACGCGCCGCCCCAACACCTGCGGCTAGTGAGGAGGAGGGGCGGGGGGGGACCGGCATCCCCCCCAATAAGTGACGTGGGTCCCTGTGACTCTAATGAGGGACAGTCTAGCGTTGTTCCCCTAGCACATGAGCCGCTCTCTACTGAAAGTAGTGCTGACGGGTGGGGGAGCACCTGGGAAAGTTTGTCTGTGCACACGCCGTGCCCTGTCCGCACTGTGAAGAGTGCCCGCGCCTGATCGCGGGAGCGCGCGTAGGCAGGCTGTGGGGACAGGAGTAGGAGGGAGAGTGAGGTTGGAAAGAGAGAAGAGAGTCAGTAGTGACTCGGGAGCAGCGGCTGCAGGACGGAGCCTCCCTGTGTAGTAGTGGCAGTGGTACTTGGCGGGACGTGGTGATTCGGTGCCGAGGATTGATGTGGTGGCTGGGGATCTGCGGGACGTGTGCGACTTCTTGGTGATTGTGATTGACTCACAGAGCCCGGGAGAGGGCATCCGGGGGACTGTGCGCTGCAGTGCCAGGTGATAGCCCTGCGAAGAGGACGGGGAGAACACTAATCACCAGTGGACCCCAGAGCTACAGGTGCCCTCCATCCACACCCGGCCGGTCCGGGCGATTGCATCTACCAGTGTATGTGTGTTGGGATCGGATCTTTGAGCCATGACAGCAAGTAGTTTCCTGGCCGTGTGTGTCCTGTGTGCGGCCATCCTCCGGACAGGTAAATGTGGCGGGGAATGGAGGAGAAAGGGGGGTGATGGATGGGTAGGGGCTCCTCTGTCTACACTTCAAAGTTTATGTCCCCTGTCTGTGATCATCACACTGTCCTCCTCCTGTGTGCGCACGGGATCGCAGCTGTATCTTGTTCGGTGATGACGTCACAGCCGGGTGTATACCTGGTTCAGAGGGGCCTCCCGAGAGATGCCACTTTCAGGATCTGGACAATCATTGATTAAAAGTGGCCTCGTTTCTTCTGGCTGATGTCATGCTTTGGAAGTACCCTGATTGTAGTCTATCTGCTGGCCTTCCAGGACATGGCACCCCTCCTATGTTAGCCTACACATGATGGTCAGTTCTGTCTCACTTGGGCTGTTTGATGGCCGGTCAAAAGCTCAAGTCAGGTTCTGTACTTTATTCATTTCATTAGTCAATTGGATCCATTTCAGAAAATCAGCCCTCTTCCATCCTTCCTTCTATGGAGGAACCTTTGAAATCATTTTGGGTCTCAGGGGAACCTATATACCAAAAATCTATTATATCTACAGCTCACAGTTTAGTAGTGTTGTGGTCAGTGGGGAGAACTCTGCACCCTTACATTGGTGGTCATTGGTTAGAATGCCCCCCTTGCATTGGTGGCCATTGGTTAGATCGCCCCACTTGGTGGTCATTAATTAGACTGCCCCCCTTACCTTGGTGGTCATTGGTTAGACTGCCCCCCTTACCTTGGTGGTCATTGGTTAGACTGCCCCCCTTACCTTGGTGGTCATTGGTTAGACTGCCCCCCTTACCTTGGTGGTCATTGATTAGAATGCCCCCCTTACCTTGGTGGTCATTGATTAGAATGCCCTCTATTGGTTACTATGCCCCTTACATTGGCGGTCACTGGGGAGAATGCCCCTTGCCCATAGCTAATAAGATGTTTGGTGGCAGTGGTTATATATCTGAGAGGTGGAAATCACTTATTGATGAAGGAAGCCCTAGCTAGCTTTGGAGCAAGCCTGGTTGAGAAAGGCTGCTGTAAAGGTTACCCTCTACACTTTTGGCAATCTAAGTAACCATGCTGCACCGTAACGGGAATCTTTGTGTAATCTGTCTTTTGTTTTGTCAATGAAACTTCTTAGAAGCTATGCAGTACATGCTAGATAATGTCAGATTTAGCCAGAACTAGATCTGTGAGAATGGAATCTTTCACTTTAACCGTGACTGACTGTGTATAGAGGCAGCACTGTGCTGTGGGTTGAATGGAAATGATTCGACGCTTCTTGTCTTCCCATCCCAGCCTCAGCCCTTTTGTGGCGTTGTGGTCATATTTCCTTACATCTGTTTAGAGATCAGAATTATCCAGATCACACACGCATTTTTCAAATATATGTTTATTTTTATAGTCTCCGTCTTCAAGTAAAAGTCAGACAGCCGGCTGAGCAGTATTATGGGGCTTTTCTTCGTTCAAACAACTCCAGTAACAGGCTCATCAGGCTATCTTACTATTGATTTATAGCTCTCTTTTTGCCTGGGCACTCCATAGTGCCTATGTTGGCTTGTAACAAAGACAAGCACAGTAGGACCCTTGGTTGATTTGTGTTTTCCATTGAATGGAGGAGTACCTCGGAGCCTCATTTGCATGTTGAAACCTGTTTGGTGCTGAACTGCTTTTGTAAGTGCTGTGATGTTGTGTGCATCCTTCTCCACGTAGCGTTTGTTAGATGTGTGCTCTTTCTGTTGCAGGGCTTTTTTTTTCTCCCCCGTTCCTTGGGTCATAGTTTAAGGCTGACGTTCCTCCTTTCTTGGAAAACTAATATTTGATTTCCAAGCGTCTTAGATGTTTGAGTTTAAAAACTTTACCCTTTAATTAGACAAAAGAGCAACGGAAAATAAAACAGTTTTTTTTTTTGTTGGCCAAAGCTGTTCTTCTGGTTTGGCTACTTGCGCCTGAAGGATGGTGTGAAGAGTTGATTGTACAACTAGTCCCGGTGTGTGTGAGAGGAATGCAAACAGGAAACAAAAGAAACTGGGCTTGGAAGTATACTTACTAGTCATTTTATGTTTGCTTAAATTACAATAGAGGTGGTGGGGAGGGTAGGCTTGGCCATTGAAATATACACCTTATATTATTTTTATTAAATGAAGATGATCTAATAAATGATTAAAAAAAAAAAAAAACTCTTTTGTATAAGTTTATTTGGAACATTAATGTGTATAAGGGTGTGGCGGCACTTTAAAGAAAGAACTGCAATAAAAAAAATCCCTCTTTTGTGCAAAGCATAGCGGTACAAGATTTGTGGTCATATATTTGCTACTTGATCTTCCAGTGCTCTCACATCTCCAACTGTCTGCGCCAGTGGGCTATAAAACAATTTTATTTC
The DNA here is from genome assembly GCF_000935625.1 of Nanorana parkeri. Classification (NCBI taxonomy): domain Eukaryota; kingdom Metazoa; phylum Chordata; class Amphibia; order Anura; family Dicroglossidae; genus Nanorana; species Nanorana parkeri. The sequence continues at coordinate 961,570 of NW_017306695.1, read as the reverse complement.
AGGATTTAACAGCAGCATCCATCTCTCCAGTATTGTAAAGCAATTTGGAAGCTGTAATCTGTGGAAGCAGTCCAGTGCCAGCATAGTGCAGCTATTTTCAGCGGATCTCAGACTGTCCCTTAAGAAATAACCCGGCTCATTTTGATGTAATTGCACAAATGTCGTAGCCAAAGTGTTTATTCCCAGACATAAATATCAGTAATAACCTTGATGGACGTTTGAGCAGTTTATAATGAAGATACTTTTTTTTTTAATGGCTGGTCAGCATCCTGGACATAGTTAAATTCTGTTTTCAACTTAAAAACTATGTAAGTGATTTCTTTACGAGTCACATGAATTCTGTAACATGTATCCTGCGTTCTTTGCAACTCCCTCTTTGCCTGTAATAATACTGCCAACGTGTGGCTATAGGTAGCATGGCATTCTGATGTGGTGCTGAAAAGACTCCACCACAATCAAACATTCGTCTTTCAACTTGTATTCCGAAAAATGTAATAACCTCTGCCCTGCTCTCATTTCTCCCCTCCCCCTATACTGTCATAATGGAATCCTAAACATGTAACACATTGAAGGGAATTTATCAAAACTGGAGCAGCTGTGCATGGCAACCAATCAGCACCTCTCTCTCATTTTCAAATCCTAACTGAACAAACTGAAGAGAGAAGCTGATTGGTTGCCATGCACAGCTGCTCCAGTTTTGATAAATTCCCCTCATTATTTCTCACATGCTACTTGTGTTATAAGGCATTGTACAGTGGCTGCTTTTCTGATATTGTATGAGTTGGGAATACTCCTGTCTGTAATGAGTATATCATGTACACAGACTTGTTGTGTAACAGTCATAAGGGGTATTGATTATGTTTGTGGACAGCATATCACAAATACTAATTTGTGTCGCATATCATTTGATTTAATTGCCTAAGTGTACAGGATTAGTGCTTCGCCAGTTGTGATGGATAATTTGTTTTATGTTTTGGATACAAATTCGGCAATGGTTTGAAAAGGGTGTGTTCCCTGCACTCCTTGGAAAAAAACGTGTTGCAGGATGATGCAGGCATTGTGTTTTCATTCATTAGGTCGTTGGAGAACAGGACATAATATGACTTGTAAGGATGTTTGGAAATGAAATTTTACACGGAACGTTTTGCTTTCTAGCCATGTAGACTTTTGGCAGCACGCTGGTATTTAGTACAGATGTTCATTATGTATTTGTTATCGCTTAAATGAAAGCATATGAAAATCCCTCTTATCACTAGCCTCTGGGTGGAAATGTTAGGATTAAAACATAGTCGTGCCTTGTCGAGATTTTGCCTTATGGTCCATGTCTCCATCATAAAGCCTGTCAACTTTTATTTTTCATAAAGGCAATGGTCAGATTTACACACGTCGTGTCTCAGGGCTATTTATATTTTCAAGCTGGATCTAACTTTATTGTAGTTCACTGGAGCGTGGCCAGTGCACAAATGCATTTTATCCTTTTGCTCCTCTGATCTCTCAGAGGGAGCTGTAAAGAGTGTGAAACAGTCAAGCTCGGAGAGTGCAAACATATTTGTTGTACTATTTGTTGTAATTAGGCATGACAAAAATGCCAATGCAGCCTATTGGAAGTATAAGGGATAATATGCCGCAGTCTGCAGTAAAGTGACAGTTGTAACTGAAACATCAGTAGGTGGATGAGAGAATTAATTGGGGAAGGGACTGATTTGAAATTACATAAGGCATTAATCCCAATGCAGTTCTTTGAAAACTGAATAATTTAAGCTCAATTCACTAAGCTACAACAATCATCACTGGTCACAACAACTGTTGTTTTTAGCCACGAGGACCAATGTGAGCTGAAGACAACAGTCACATGGCTGAAAATAACAATCGTGCTGGCACGTAACACATATATTACAACATATTCCAAATTTTAGGAGGTCAGGGTGTTTTCTAGTAAAACATCATTGCAGTCCTGCAAAAGAGTATTAATGGGTAGAAACAGTGGCGTCCCAATCACCATAGCGACCCAGGCGGCCGCTATGGCGCCCGGCCAGGGCATCCCTCTGATGCCGTGTGGGTCGCTATGGCATGAAAGGGTGCTGGCTGTCACTGACGCAGCTCAGCAGCGGCTTTTCCCCTCACAGCTACTGCGGAGCTGTGTCAGTGACAGCCAGCTGCTACGGCAGAAGAGGCCGGCGTTCGCAGTGAAGGAGGAAACGGGGCCCGCCTAAGAGCAACCCCACCTCTTACATCACTGGCCAGCGAACTAAGAGCAGGCAGGGCCCGGGGACGTAGGAGAAGGCGGGCCCGGGGATGGAAGAGGAGGCGTGGCCCCAGCGACCACGGAGGCGGACATCGCTGACAGGTAAGAGGTGTGCAGCCCATCTGAAACCCTGCAGAGCCCACTATAGAGAGTATATGGTGGACTCTGCAGGGTCACTCTCAGGTGGTCTGTTTGGTATATCAGGGCTCTGCAAGTGGCATAACTAGCAATCACGGGGCCCCATACAAAATTTTGCTATGGGGCCCTGTGATTTCTAGATACGCCCCTGTGTAGAAATGTTCTTGATGCATTGCAGCTTACAGTGGAACCCCAGGTAAACTGCTTAATACATGTGTGCGAACAGTTATACCTGCCAAATGATTTGTAATTCCATCTACATGATTTTGTGGGTCACGCACTTCTGCCGAGTTGAGTCTCTTCTTTTCTGTAGCTTTTTAGAACCATCTGTGTGCCTCTAGCCTGCACATTGGACAATGACTCCGCTTCATTATCCAGTGAACAGGAAGCTGGAAAGCGAAACCAAGAAATACTCAAACCATCTCTGGTTTGAGGCAGTGTGAATGGCGAGACTGGATTAGCAGAATTTCCAATATTCAATAAATATATTGTGTGTGTATATGTATATATATATATGTATATGTGTGTGTGTGTGTGTGTGTATATATATATATATATATATATAATTTCTAATGTGCATTTAGCTGTCTTCTTGGAGTTCTGTCTAAGATAACCTACTTTTATCTATATGGTGTCAACAAATTCTGCAGTGCTTTATCGTTTATGTATAGTATTCATATCAGTCCATGTTCCCAAAGGAGCTACCAGTTCAGTGACTCTACCACCGTTGTACAGACATATAGCACTATAGGGTTGGTTTGGGTGGAGGCTGGTTGATATTCTCAGGTTGTATGGAGGGAAGTAAAACACATTTTGTATATGTGTAAGCAAGAAATGAGCTGTGTCTACCCCCTTTAGTGTTGGTACCTTTCCTTGTATTCTGTTCTAATTAGGTTCATTGTTGTCTAAAGCAAATAGCAATAAGATTGACCTAGTTCAAACAGTTTAACAGTGACTTGCAAAATATTTCAATGTTTGCCCTCAGTGTTGTTATTTCCAGCTTTGCAGCCAAAATCGAGAAATTCCCAATATATGTTTTGTGTTCCCATTCCCACAACACACCTAAATAAAAAAACCTTACCTTTCTAGTTGTTTCTTTGGAGTAGGTTTATATATAGGGCTCCATAGGCAGCTTCTATTGCTTTGAAAGGGTGGCGGAGATGTGGAGATAAAAGACAAACTGAGGAGCAGGTTATTTGCAAAGTTTATTAGTACTTGAGTTTTTTAGCCCTCTGTTAGGACAGACAGTCCTGCACATCTAGTTATTACCTGATAATGAAATCTGTCAGCACAGTACAGACAGCGTTAATTATGACTAATATAAATCCCCTCATAAACATTACACAAAGTGTGAACTAAGTCAGATTTTTAAGTCCTGGGGTTTTCAGAAAAGAGCATGTAAAATTCAAGCAGCAATATTTAAATATTTTTTAAAGTTATGTTATGTGACTGGGAACATGTAACAGATATACATTATTGGTTGGTCCAGTTTGGCTGCAAAAGTGGAAATATGATTTGATTCAGCACTATTGAATATGGACATAAAATGATCATTGGACAATTCAACTATTTCTGCCATGTATGATGAAAGATTAATTTCCATAGCTATTCCTTACCCCAAAATAAGCCAACATAGTTACCTCCTTTCTTTTCCAAAGTGTAAACATACATAGTAGGGTGACTCCATGTGCAAGTTTATACACAAACGTTTGGAAAAAAAGTTTTCATTGACTGTCAAAATGTGCCTCAACACTATACTCAAGAGTTAAAAGACAACTATGGGGTAAGTGTTTTTTCCCCATAGTTCTCTTAAGGGTCACGGGAGGACATATACTAGCATCCTCCCGTGACCCAAAGCTCAGTATATCACTAGCTACAGCTCGCGGTATGCTGACACCGCCGCAGATGGTACAGATCCCGACAATGCTGTCGAGATCCACCCAGCTGCGTGAATGACATCGGTCTCTGCCTATGTAGAGGCAGAGCCAGCTGTACCCGCCCCCTCCCTCATTCGTTCCTCCAGTCCGCACAGGAGGATCGGGGAGGGGGAATCCATGCGGGGAGCGGTGACTGACAGTCACTGCTCTCTGCAGGGAGATGATCGAGAAGTGAGCGAGCGATGGTATGTATTCACTCACTTCCTGATCTATTGAGCCGACGTGTGACCGTTTCATTGTCACACGTCGGCTTGAACTATGAGGATGGGTGATGTTCACTCGCCTCATAGTTCTCCTTTGAAACCTTTTAAAAATGCATTCATGTACCTTCACAATTACCAAAATGTATCTGATTTGTGTATCACTGGGCTGTAGATCCTCCAAATCATCTCTGAATTGGTGCTGACACTGCTCTTCCTTCTGGAGGGTGGCTACTTTTGTTCCCCATGAGATTATAGTCCATTACGGGAGCGAGCTGGGAGCGGTGACTACTGTGTGTGTTGTAAAGTAGCCATTGCTCCAAGCTCACTCCCATGATGGACTACAAGCTCACTCCCATGATGGACTACAAGCTCACTCCCATGATGGACTACAAGCTCACTCCCATGATGGACTACAAGCTCACATTTAGTTTACTAATTTGTATTGAGATTGTAGTCCATCACAGGTGTGAACTTGGAGTGGTGGCTACCAGGGTTGCAACCAACTAATCTAATAATCAACAATTGATTATGAGAATAGTTGGCAACTATTCTCATTATCATTTAGTTGGTTGTATCCCTAGCTCTCTCCTCCATGGGCACAACAAGCAGTGGGCGGGTGCAATAGCCAGCTATTGCTATTTGAAATGGCCAATAGCAGACTGACTATTGCACCAGCCCACTACCTGCTGTATTTACATTCAGCTGCTGTCTGCGGAATCTTGTCACTGGCAGCTCTCATTCCCTTGCTGGAGCTATTCAAGTGCCATGTGCTTACAACACAATTATAAAAAACAAAATGATAAAAGGTGGGAAAAAAGTAATTTTCGGTTTCGGCCTGACAAATTCTGCAGGATGTGCGTTGCAGTGCCATTCATTTCAATGGCACCCCAAACGTGCCTCCCACCCACAGCGTGATGGGCCACACTGGAAAGCACGGTACCCCAATGCCGTGCGTTCCAGTGCAGTGCAATTGCAAACCATTGTGCATGCAGTGTTATTCTGAAGTAAAATTTGTAACACTGCATTTGTGTATTTTAAATAAGGGATGGTATTTATTTAATTTTTACCGCACTGTCACCGGACTTGTGTAACAAATAGTCCACCTCAGCAGAGGCGATCTCAGATAGGGTCTCTATGGCAGAGGCAGCCAATCTGTGTATCTGCCACAAACAAAACCTTTCAGAGTTATAAGCATTGGGGAATCGGCAGTCTTTTTTAAAATTCATTATTGAATATAGAGATATTCATGATTGGAAATGCATTTTATGTTCCATGAAATACTATTCCTTTTGTGTTTCCTTCAGAACTGTCAGAGAATACCATTTTTCTCTTTCATTTATAAATATGCAAAGGCCATTTATCATAGCAAAGTCTTTAGCTTGCTTGGTATTTAATAACTTGGTGTTCTTTTCATAATCTGTAATAATTTAGAAAATAATTCCTCAACTAAAGGACATTAGTTTGGTTCTTCGACCATAATGGTAATGTTGGTGAAAATTATATAAAAGGCTCCGTTTTTGTGAAGTACATTGTTGTAATCCTACAGACCTGCTGGTTAATTGGGTTTATACTGTGCTATCTAAACTGTGGGAGTCATTACCTTTAGCTGTTTCTCTACAGGAGAAAAATAAGATTTGTGGTAGGCTGTGCTACTTTTTACAGGAGGATCAATATAGTGTCTCGGCAGAACATCATTCTGTGCCGTTCCTGCAGCTGTTGCTCACAACTTGAGTCACCTTGGAAGGTGATTATCTGGGAAGATTACAAAACACTTACACATACAAGTTAGGTCATAATTAAAGTATATTATGATTCTATTTTCTCGGTATTGTGTTAGTAGTATTTTCATGGTAAAAAAAAAAAGATATTTCTAATTTTTGATGATAACTTGATTAAATGTATACATTTGGCTGAATATATTTTAGTAAAACATGAGTGCAGGCAAATAGCTGAATACACCGTAGTAATACATAAGCTTGAACTGTCTTACCTACCACAAATGTGTATTTCTGTTCAGCCAGAACAGGTCCTGTACATTTACATTTTTCACTGCACTCAAAGCAATATGGCTTGGTCAAGAATGTCATTGAATGTAAGGGAACAGTAGCTCATTGATTTGGCCATCACTGGTTGCCCTTGTGTGCAATGTCGTAAAGCCTGATTTGTTTGCAGTTCTGCCCTTCCAAACCCATCTGCATGCTAATGACAATATGACTGGTTAAGGAACTGCTTATTAAGTATTTTAATAAACACATGACTAGATTAAATTATGATTTTCTATTTCTGGCTGCAGTTAAAGAATATAGCAACATATTTATAGTACACAGTCCCTTTTATCATGACCAGAAAGAAAAAAAAAGAAAAAGATGATTTTGTCTGTTTAGCCATCAGGTAGCGCTTTAGTTTCTGTTCGAGCTTTAAGCATAGCATGTAAAAAGCCTGTTTACTGAGCTCCATAGCTCAAGCTGCAAATGAAAGAACTGAATCACTTATCACTGTGACTCATTCTTCATCAGATGGTTAAAGTTTGTTAGGTATTTTTTTCATTTAAGGGATAACTTAGTACAGTTATCCTTGAAATGTACACCCCCACCCCTCCCAAAGTCTTTTCTATTGCTACACTTCTGAGATCTTCATTGCATCCAACACCCTGCTGGAATCCACACAGATGCTAATTCAGTAAGCTTCTAGCTGTATTCCGCTACTTCCAACCATGCACACCACAGTCTTCATTCATAACTATGAAAAGGCCATTCACTAAATGTCTTTCCATAGATCTAAGAGAAACAGGTACAGGGGGTGGACAATTTTTAGATTGGCGGGCAATTATGCATCTTACTTGCCATGACGATGTATGCCTTTTTTCATGACAATCAAAGTGTTGGAAGCTTTGCCATGACAACATTTGCAACATTTTAAAATGTTTCATTTACAACGACTTACCTTGCTGCTGAGATATAACCAAGATACACTGTTTAAAAAATAAGTGCTGTAGAACCAGAAAATTATTAAACAATGTTTGTATAAGAAGTCAGCCTGTCTTATTTAAAACCACTAGAAGTGCAGTTCTTACATCGTGGTGAGTTGTTGTACACAGAGCAGAGCAGGATAAGGTCACTTCTTTGCCTTTTATGTAAAATATCTGTATGTTACAACATCAGAGCAGTGTCATAGACCAAAGATGGACAATGTGTTCTTTTTTTCTTTTGTTGAGCTGTACAGTTTCTAAAGACCACCCAGCTTTTACAGCTCTAGAGCATAAAACATTTGATTTCTTGTGTTTAATGCCTGGAGACTTAGCAGTGTGCTGTGAAAACTCATGGGGGAGCACATGGGAATATCACTTACATCTTGTTTTAATGCTTTGTGTGACTCCCATCTGATTTTGAAATATAGCCTCAATGTCCCTACTTGCTTTTTCCCTTTGTAGAATCACAGTACTGAACATATAGATGAATATTTAGTACATTAGTTTTTGTTCAATGTTTGTTTTTAAATTATTGAATCTATTTCCTACCTTTTTAGGCATGTACTCCGAATTGTCAAGCATAGTTGACATCCTCCGTATATGTGAGAAAACTATTTTTAAAGTGACACTGAACTCAGGACTTAAATCTTAAAAATGCATTCAAGCACCTTAACTATAAAAAAAAATTTAGCTTGTTTGTGTATCACTCAGATGCTCAAATCATCTCTGAATTGGTGCTGACACTGTCCTTCCTTCTGGAGGGTGGGTACTTTTGTTCCCCATGGTCCCTGTGTGTGTTGTAAAGTAGTCACCGCTCCAAGCTCACTCCTGTGATGGACTATAATCTCATGGGGAACAAAAGTAGCCACCCTCCAGAAGGCAGGACAGTGTCAGCACCAATTCAGAGATGATTTGAGGATCTACAGCGCAGTGATACACCAATAAGCTATTTTTGTTTATAGTTCAGGTGCTTGAATGCATTTTTAGGGCTTGTTCACAACAAGCGTGTTCCAGGAGCAGAGCAGTTACAGACCGGATCAAAACTACGTCCAATGTATTCCAATGGTATTTTGAGCTCTAGTTCACACTGCAGCGTTCAGTTCCAGAGCATGTAAAAAAAACTGCAGCAAGCCGTATTTTACCTGCTCTGGAACGCATGCAAACACATAAAACACGCCCTGGAACGCACTGAAAGCCCATTTTAAATTTTAAAAAAATCCTGTGGTATAACTCACTGCACTGCGTGTGCAGAAACTCTTGCAGATCTGGTCTGCATTTGGTGTGAACAAGTCCTAAAGATTTAACTCCTGAGTTTAGTGTCACTTTAAAGGCCTTGCAGTTGTATGTTTGACTACCTTGAAGACTGCAGGAAAAGAGAGCCTTCAATACAGCCCTAGGGTACTGCAACACAATTAAAATGCTATTTGTAAATGGCAAATATTTATGGTGCTAGATCATCATATTTGTACACTGTTTGTTTTGTTTGTATTGGATAAGCAAAACATTGAATGAGGTGGCAGGTTATCTTCTGACACACAAATACACTTAAAATAGGAAAAATACTGTAACTTTTACCTCAAACTTTAAGGCTGCAAACAATTCTTTGCAGTTTTGTCTGTTTTGCCCTGATACCCTTTAAATTAGAATGAATGGAAATACCCAAATTGCATGTCAATGCACAACGTTGCACATTACCATGCATTGCAATGCACATAGTTTTCACAGCTACCGAGTAAGGATTGTTGGAGACCTGGGGGATTGGGAGTGATAAAGAGCTTATAGCTGTCTATACACATTCACTGCTAGATGAGTTGGCAAGAGGAATGACATGGGTTACTTTATTAAACCATTATCCAATCATGATTGAAGGTTAAAGACAAGATATACAATTAAAAGAAAACAAAGGTAAAACACAGAAAAGAAATAAAGGACAACTAGGTTACACTAAATTGTGAATGGGAAGTTAAACTATCCTGTGATAAATATTGATATATCCTGCCCAATCTTGCCTCTGACTGATATTTTCTTATGTGATTTGATGGGGTCGCTCATGTCCTGCTTATTGCTCTCCTGAGGGCCTGCTGTAGAAGAGAATGTACCTTTTTAGTGGCATCATTTCCATGCTTCTATTTCATTCATTTTACAGATATATGCTTTTGCCCCATTTTAGCTGTTCTAAGCTGCTATATGATCATTTACCCTGCTAGCCATCAGGGGGGTAGGTCTGGTTTAAAATGTATTTCAACTTTTAACAGGCAAAATTGAGCAAACCCAACTATATGTTATGTGGTCCTATTCACAGAGCATATTTTTTTCCAATAGTCCACATCAAACAAATATACATTTGCCCAGCAAAGTATTCTTTAAATTTTTTTCCCAAGCACGTACAGTCATCATGTATCCAAACAGCCTCACCTCTCTCAGCTCCACTTCCCTGAACTTCCTGTCCAGTACAAGCTCACAAGGGACAGAGCTGACTCCAGCAACTGCCCAACTACTTGCATGGAAAAGGGAGGGAGGAAGGAGAGGGTAGAATGAAGAGCAGGGGAGTGGCTTGCCATGCTGTGCCTGTGTGTTTTATGGAGACACACACAGCTTACTAACACAAGGGGTTGCTCCATAGGACCCTGCAACGGAAAGCAGCCAACCTAAAACAGAATATCGGGGCCAGTGCTCAGGCAACCAGCTGACTGCAGGAAACAAACATTTTTAACTATCAAGGTGCAGCATAGGTGAGTTAATCAGCATTTGAAATAGCATAAAAGCCTTTTGATTTAATTATCAGTTTAATTGAGACCAATAGTCACTATCTGAGCAAACCAGGTCTGTTTGTTTAATAGCAAGTTATATTGTTTGTGTATATTTATATGTCTATATTTTTTCCAGGCAGCCCAAATAATATAATTTATAGATACGGGAATGCATCTAAAATACTTCTTTTGAGAGAGTGGATTAAGAAAATCCAGCTTGGACAAACCAGTTTTGTAATCAGTAAGTCTAAAATGGATACATTTTAAATGTAGCAGGGTATGGTCTATTCCAGTGGTTCTCAACCTGTGTAACCTCGGGACCCACATGTTTCCTTGGTCATTAAGGCGTGACCCAAAAATGATTTCATTTCTGAAACATTTTAATTTATTACACAAAACAACTTGTGCAGTATTCAGCAATATATATTTTGCTGAAAGTAAATGAATTAAAAAAATTTTAAAAGTTTATAAAGAATAAAAATTCAATATTTAAAAAAATTAAAATAAAAACGTGTGGGGGTGGCGGTTGCGGGGTACAGTTCCAATGGATGTTTATATAATGGGGGGTATGGGGGGAATGTCTGCCCCGGGCGCCCATAACTCTGGTTACGCCACTGATACTGATGGACATTATGTGGGCTTGGAATACATAATGTCCATCAATGTACCCTGTCCTAATGTCCCCTGTCAGTGCAGAACCTGGAGGGGGTGGTGAGGGTGTCTGTATGGGGAAGGGGGGGCATTAGCAGGGGCACCACGGCAGGTTCTCTACTAAGCCCCTGCTAATGCCCCCCGAAGCTTCTGCATTGACAGGAGACATTACGACAGGGGACACTATTGGATATTATGTGGGCTTGGAATACATAATGACCATCGGTGTCCCCTGTCATAAAGTTCCCTGTCAGTGCAGAAGCTGGGGGAGGGGTGCATTAGCATAGGCTCTGCTGCAGGTAAAAAAATTGCAGCGGAGCCCCCTGCTAATGCCCCCCCTCCCCAGCTTCTGCACTGACTGAGGACAATATGACAGGGGACACTGATGGACATTATGTATTCTGAGCCCAGTCTGTGTAATAACATTAATTGTGTATTTCATTAACATACATTATCAGGGGACAGTGATGGATATACATGATGGATATTATGTGGGCTTGGAATACATAATATCCATCAGTGTCCCCTGTCCTGCCACAGTGCACATCTCCCTGTCTGCCTGCCTGCCTACCTTTCTCTGATTCCAGCCGACTGAACTATCTGGACTGGAGAGTACAGTAGATACAGCGGCGGATTGATATCTGCTGTACTCTCCCGTGCAGACCGGAACTATTACTTAATTGTCGGGCGCCGCGGCCCGATATTAATGCGCCGGCCCGAAAGTGTGGAAATAGTCCCCTCTCTCCCCGGGCCATACCACTTTATCGGAGAGCCCGGGGGAGGCCGGGAGAGAGGGGACAGTTTGACATTATGAGGTTCCACAGGCTGAACCACAAATTCCCCCTCTAGTTCTCTCTAATGCAGATGGGCCGGTCTATGCAGACATGACGCCGCGACCCACTGCAGAGGGTGTCGCGACCCACTTTTGGGTCGCGACCCACGAGTTGAGAACCACTGGTCTATTCAATGGTGTCATCATTTCATATGTTGCTTGACATTCTGATAAATGTATATGTATCTAGGACAGTAGGTAACATTCCACAGCTTACTGTTTTCAGTCATCCCCTGCACCTCCAATACGTTTGCGTTGTAATCCCCACTGTGAAGCTATAGAGTAATGTCATTGAAGACCTAAATTTTTCTGTTAGGGCTATGGTAATAGCAACTGTGGTGTGTAATATGCAAGAATTCAGAGATGATCCTATAGCTGGCCATACACTATTCACATTTCATCCGAGTTCTGCTGACTTGAGCTGTGCTCCTGATATGTACAGCAAGGAGCTGCATTTCTTGCTCCCTGCTGCACTGAACAGTGTCTATGAAATACATCAATTCCTGTGTTGTGCCTTCACCCCTTTCACTCTGCTGTGCCATTCACTAAGCAAAACCCAAAATTAAAAAATAAAACTTCAGTTCAAGGCTGACAAATTCGTATAATACACATTGTTATATGAATATCATATAGCTGGCTTTTATGCATCATTCTTTAAAGATATTGTTGCATAGTTCTTTTGTCCAATACTTATAATAAAAAAAGAATGTGTAGCATTTTACAGCACTGACAGAGCATAACAGGATGTTAATGCAACTGAGTCCCCAAGCAGGCTTTGCCAGTAACTTTACCAATTGTAAACCGTGGATGTCTTTGTATATATTTTAGTGGAAGGTGGGATGTAGAGCTCTGTAAAAATGTGTTTACCTTTCATACAATGGCTGATTTTATAGAACAACTCCAGTAAGCATAAAAAAATTTACCTTTGCAGTCCGGCTTCCCATGCACTGCAAGGGTTAACTAGCCATTTTTCTCTAAGGTCTAAAATAAAGATATATTCGCCTGAACCTTGGTCCCGCCTGGCTGCTAGACCGGCCCTCTTCTCCCCTGGGCTACGGCGTTCTAATGATCCGTGAGTCATCACATCTAATACACTGTATTAGACGTAAGGCTGCTGAGGGACTTTCTATTGCCGAAGTGGAGCGGGAGAGAGGTAAGTGATCTTCTTCTTTTTTCGGTCCCCGAGAGAAAAATAAGCAGCTAACTCTTGCAATGCAGGGGTAGCCCCTCTGCACGTGTAATTTCTTATTCTGCCGACCTTCTTTAAAGTGAAGGCTACGATATTTAGATTGATTTTGTCATGTACAATAAACCACCATTACAAGGCCTCAACATCTCTCCAATCAAGACCTTGACTTGAAAATTAGGATTGAAAAGATTGAGTGGATAATTCAGAGTTATAGAAAAGAAACATAGGAGCCAAGAAAAACGTTATTTGCTCTCTAGTTGTTAATTTACCTTTCCATATTTTTCATTTCAAAACATGGTACTCACGAAAGTCCCAATAGTTATTTAGCATGCTTGTTAAGACTTTCGACTGTTAGGGAGTTATTTTTTTACGTGTTCGATGCTATTTTAGCAACTTAAGCGGGTTTTTTTGTTTTTGTTTTTTTTTTTACGTCTTGAATCGTATAATTAACATTAAGGTGTTAAAATACGTTTGACTGATGTATTCTAGGACCAGAAGGGGAGAAAATGCCAAATGGCATGTTTTCAACAGACTGGACTGTTGTATGTAAACGACTTCAGGGGTGTGGACATTTTTTTTTAAAAACTACTTGTCCAAGGACTAAAGTGGGGGCCTGATCTACTTGTCCCTCATGAAAATCTACTTGTCCTGATCCAAAAAAAGATTGTTTTTTTTAACCATAACCGTATTTAGCAATGCCAAGAAGAGCTTCTCGTTGGTCAGTGCCGTCAGATGACTGCGCTGACCAACGAGTGCTTGAATTTTGAGAGCGAAATTCAGATTACAATGGCACAGGTACAGATAGTACACCCATACTGGCGGATGGGAAGCACCGTTCCCTGACAGGTAAGTATAGCGATGGAGTCTGGACCAGATTTGTGCGGGTAATTCAATTTTTCCAAATTACTTGGGAAATTGAATTTACTGTTTGGGGCGGGTGCAGACTTGGGTGAGGTCGTGTACGGTTGCCTCGCGGCATTATTTATTTCAATGGGGTTACATCCGCATGGTAATCTCTGAATGTTTTCAATCACGATTATGTGCGATTGCACGAGCGTTATTGCGGTGGGATACTGCGCAATCTGCCTTGCGCGACTGGGGTGCCATTAGACAATAATGGCACTGCCAGCATGATCGGCGGTGGTGTGCGATTCTGTGACCGGCTGGCCATCCACATGGTTTTGTGCACGATTGCCATGTGGTAACGGATCACCCACTCCGCTCACACACACACTGCCCCATGCATGCGTTTATTTGCATGCAGATGATAGGGATTGGTTTTAAGTTTTTTTAGATTTTATTTTACTTATTTTTTTGCTTTGTAATATTTTTTTATCATTATTTATTTTTTACTTTATCGCCTTTTTTTTATATTTTTATGTATTTACATTTTTATTATTTTTTCCAATTTTTTTATGTTTACATTTTTAAGTGTTATTTTATTTTTTACTTTTTTTTCACTTGACTTTATTGCTATCACACAAGGGTAACAAGCCCTTGCGTGATAGCTTTTGGAGGTGACAGGTTCTCTTTATTGACCCTGTCACCTCCAACACAGGAGTTCTAGCACAGCACTGTGCTATTTCTCACACATGGAGTAGAGAACCGTTCTCTGCCCTGCTCCATGCTCGGGAACCTAATTTTCCGTGGTCACGGATTCCCCACAAGAGGGGGGGACCCCGAAAACTACGGCAAAAGCAGTACACTGCCGGCCGCTGGAGATGGGGAGGGGAGAGAGGGGGGAGGAGAGGGGGAGCGTGATTCAGGCAGGTTACAAGTGATTTTTGGACGGCTGTACAGCCGTTTAAAATCACTTGTACAAAATGGCTCCCACACTACATTTAGCCTGCTTGCCCGCAGCCGGGCTAAATGTAGAAAAAAAACTACTCACTCGAAACTGCCTGTCCCGGGCATCGGGCGATAGGAATTCCACACCCCTGGACTTCAATAGTTTTAATAAAGTTTACATGTTACAAAGTTTACGAATTATAACCCCACTCACAAAAATTTTTATTAAATTATAAAATAATAAAAAAACAATAGAATAAAAATATCTACTAAAAGACAAGCCAACAGTTCCTTCTTCCAAAAACTGCAATTCATCTCACAAATCTCCCTCTCTTAGCAGAAAATACCACTAGAAAACTGTCATAGCGACTCTCTGAAGGAGGTGCTTTATGTGACAATTGTCTAATGGTGGATAAATGGGCAAAAAATATTTGTGAATTGCACTACTGTATGTATTTAAAGATTAAGCTGGATAAAATTAGGATTGAAAGGTTAAATGACCAGTTATGCGTTAAAATATCACTTCTGCAAACACTTATTATTATTTTTATACAGGATTTATATAACGCCAACACTTTGTGCAGCGCTTTACAATATAAGGAAGACATTACAATCACAATACAATTCAAGATGGTATGGAGGGCCCTGCCCATGAGGGCTTACAATCTCTAAAAGGGAGGGGGAAGTGATACATGAGGAGGTAGCTGTGTGGGGATGAATTGTTTGCGAACATGATGGTTGAGTGGTTAGGTTGAGGTGGGATAGGCTTCCCTGAAGAGATGAGTCTTAAGGGATCGCGTAAAGGCAGTCAAAGTGGTAGACAGACAGATAGGTTGGGGTAAAGATTTCCAGAGGATGGGAGAGACTCTAGTGAAGTCCTGGAGGCGAGCATGGGAGGAGTTGACGAGGGAGCTGGAAAACAGAAGGTCTTTGAAGAGGGGACGGTTAGGGTGATACTTTTGAGACAAGGTTTGAGATATAGCCGGGGGAAGAGTTCTGAATGGCTTTGTAAGTCATTGTTAATATTTTAGAATTTTATCCTTTGGGCTATTGGAAGCCAGTGGAGGGATTGGCAGAGGGGGGTTGCAGAAACTGAGCGGTTGATTAGGTAGATGAGTCTAGCAGCAGCAGCATTCATGATAGACTGAAGGGGAATAGCCTTTGTAGTGGAAGGCCAATGAGGAGGGAGTTGCAATAGTCAAGACGAGAGATAACAAGTGAGTGGATGAGCAATTTTGAGGTTTCATTGGTCAGGAAGGGGCTTATTTTGGAGATGTTGTGAAGGCGGCAGGATTTGGATAGTGATTGGATGTGGGGAAGAAAGGTGAGGTCCGAGTCAAGGATGACACCTTGCTGTTAATTGGTGGAGATTCCAAGCATTGTATCATTTGGTGAATTGAACAAACCTAAATTGCGTGCGATATCTCTTAAATAACGGCCGAAATCAGCAAAAAAGCTTTGTGAATTGAAAAATGTCTTTTTTTTTAACTTTTACCACCTCTCCTGTGTGAAATGAGATGTTCTCTTTGAGCAGTTTGTGTGTTTTTAAAAAGTAATAATATGCGAGAGGAAGACTGTATACAACAAGCCAGGGAATTAAGCATTTGTTTAGAGAAAAGGAAACTGAAAAAGCATTTTTGAGAGCGAGTAAGCTAAATAGGTAAAATCTAATTAAAAGTGAAGGTAGGAAAAGTGACAAGAAAATTTGTTTATTTCTCCTTTTAAATCCTTGCCGGTGGCAGATCAAATTTAAATGGATAAAAAAAAAAGAACTGGCAAATAGTGCAACAAGATATAAGGTTAAAAGATAGAGTGGAAATGTATCCTATTGTAACTTTCAGGAAATGTTAAACGATTAAAGATCAGTTAGTTTGGAGTGAGTTTAGACAGGAGAAGATAAACTGGTTGACAGATATGTGTCCTGAAGGCAGTTCTAGATGTGGTATAGCGTATGTCCCCATATGATAAGAGATACAAAGATAAGACTTGGGAGTTAGATTGATTGCATAAATAAGTATATAACATGCAGAACTCAGAATGTGGTTTATTGCATGATATGCTCTTGTGGATATCACTGCATTGGGTAGACTGTGAGAATGCTAAAGACTGAATCCTGGAACATTTCAGATCGATTGAGATTGGTATAGAAGTGTCATGATTTATTAGCCGTGTTCAGAGTTGTCATGGGAGTGACCTCAAGGCCATTAAAAACAGTGAGTGTGATGCAACGTGGGGGAAATAGCGGTAGAATGCTATTGCAGGAAAAGGCAAGATTAATATGCTGTATAGAAGCTACTGGGCATTTGGGGTTGATAGGAATGAGTTAAATACATTCCTGAGGCACTTCTATTTCTTAGTGTTTCACTGCAAGAGCTGAACCTAAATTGCACTCTTGTATATGACTATATGGATATGGCAGGGCTGAAGCATATTCACATTTTGGAGCAATCTGTCCACTTCAGGACAGGAGACAGCTCCATTGACAACAACTAGAGAAAACCTCCAAAGTTTGGTGCCGGCTGCAATTTTTAAGGAGCATTGGCTACCTGGCTCCTGGAATTTGTCCAGCCCTGGCTAATCCTGGGGTCTAATGATTACTCCATCTGTATGGAGAAGTTCAGTTATGACACAGCATGTTCCAGGAGTGGAGTTATGTTAACACCTTGAGAAAGGGTGTTTATTGTACCAGGAATGGACTTTGTCAGACTGTATTTTAAACGTTTTAGCCATTTGCTGTTTTTGCTATGGTAAAAAATAAAAGTTAAATGTTGTGCGTCCTTTTGGAGTTCATATTCAAATGTCGTACTAGGACTATATTATTACTAGTGAGCATGGAGACCCTCATACGTAGATAAAAAGTAGGGAGAAGTTGCATTTCTTGCAAGGCATCATTAATTGGATGCATAGACAGCCTTCAGTGCCCGCACACTTTGTTACATTTGAAATGACCGATTTCAAGTGAAAGGGCCTTATTAAAATTAAAATAAACCTATCGTGTACAAGGTGCATAAACCACCATTACAAAACCAACTTTTTTGTGACAAGTTAAA
>NW_017306695.1:927683-943807 GCF_000935625.1 Nanorana parkeri | reverse complement strand
GGCTAATACACAAAGGAGCTCCTTTAAAGACAAACATGTCCTGGTGCCAGATTTTTAACAGGGTTGTTAGTTTAATTCTAATATATACAGAAATACTTTATAACGATGTCACTTTGGACCCATTGTAAACTTGCAAAACTGTGTAGTGTATACTACCTGGATAGGTTTTCTGAGACTGCTTAGCAGTAGCAATATTGACATTTCGTGCCACAGTTTAAATAATAGCCACAGACATACTGTACAATTTATTTCTGGTTATTCAGCTATGCATATTCACCTGCAGGCTTTGACAGATGGTATCATTAATACCATATGGTATAGGCTCTGGTAGTAACAGGTCTTGAGGCTGTAACCTGCTGAAATTGAGTGTCTGCTTTAAAGAGCCAGACAGAAAATGATCCTATTTTATCAGCCTCCTAACTTTATTCTGTCTTTACTGATGCTGCCAGTGGAGATATACAGTATGTCCCCTCACTTCTTAAAACGCTCTTTTCAATTTGGTGTTTATTTCTTTTTTTCACCCCAGCTTTGTCACGAGCCTGTGCCTTGCCAATGTAGAGCAAAGCAACAGGTTTACATTTATGTAGACCACCCCCTAATAGCTTATACCTGCCTTCCCTCCACTCCCCCGTATTCCACTGCTGTTCTGTTTTTGCTCCATAAAACAAAAAGTTAGCCCTGTGCAAAATGATTTTCTTCCTTTCCCCTCATGTGACACCTTTATCGGATGTGATCATATATGTCAGACCTTTTACAACACATGAATATGTGTACAATTTTTAAATAGTTTCTATACAAGACCACCTCTAGACCAAAAGCAGTTAGTCCCAACACATATGATAATAATCATCTGCAAGATCACTTCCTTTGTTACTTTAAATCCTTAGTGCCCAACCTGTGACCCTTTTGTTAAAGTGTGTGGTCCTTTTGTAGACACCCTTTTATTGAGACTGGGAGCATTTATTTGCAAAAGGGCTGTAATGACAGTTGATATCTAGCAGTCTCACACAACATGTCCCCGGTCTCTACATCTGGAAGCAAGTTTCCGGTCCCTGACCATCTCCTCTAGTATCTCGGTAGTTCCTAGCCGTGTCCTGTAGCATTACATACACTGAATATGTTGTGTGGCCCTTTTGGTGCTTTTAGTCTCAGCTGGGGCACCCCATACCTGGATAGGTTGACCAGCACTGTCCTAAATAGTATGACACTGTAAGTGGCATAACCACAACAATGGCTCTTACACTTCAAAAGTAGTGCCAGTTTGGACACCTGTGTTGTTAAGACATCGTTAGTTGGTATAAAGGATGAGGATTATTCCTATGACAACACAGACATTTGTGATATTACCAGGATTAGACTAAACCTCACAAAATGCAAAAAGTACATAGTTTCACATAATAATGTGCAACAATATACTTATCCTTATGTCTTCACCACCTTAAATTAAAAGCCTGTAGCCTCTTCCAATGTTGTGGAAAAGTGACTATTCATAAAATCATATCAAATGATATATGGTTCCAAAGATGTTCTCAGTGTCCTTACATGTTTGTGTGACCTAGGTGTAGCAACAAAAGGTTTATTTGTAGTTTGAGCGTAGCAGACTTTTCATATCTTGTATTTAATGCACTTTTAGCCTTAATGTTCACAGTAATTGACTCTAAAGCCAAAATCTGTTTTGCATCATGTCTAAACCCGCATTCATGCCTGCACATTCCTTGAGCGCATGCTAAATCGAGCATTCTCTTGCGCGTTTGTCACACGTTCATGAAAATGCGGCAAAATTTGCGATGCGCTTGTGTTGAGACTAATTTCTAATGGCACACCAGACAGTGCCAGGCAGACACGGGTGTTTTTGCTCTGCTCTTGCACGCATGAAAACGCAAAAAAAGCAGAACACGTGTGGCAAAATTTGCTATATGAGCTTCTTTGCCACTTTTGAACTCAATGGGGACACGCGGCACACGAACCCAGCAAAAGCACGCACGAATGTGACGAGCATTCACACTACGCGCAGGTGTTAATGTGGGCTTACTATATACAGTTTTTGTTAAGCAAGTCATATTTTGTGAATGTATTGGAAAGTTTCTCACCTAGAGACTGTACTAGTAACAGCACTTCCTATTGCAGGCTGATAACGCTAAGCACCTGCCTCGCAAATGGCAGCAGCGGTGTCTGCTTGCCATGTGTGCTCTTTCCATTGGTCGTTAGGCTGCCTGTCTGATAGACCTAACAGGCAGCACAAAGGTCAACTGAAGGAGTTTACACGGAAGCCTTACAATGGTGCAACTAATTGCGAGTCAGTGGCTTAGCTTCTTAAGGTGCCCATACACCTTACGATTATCGGACAAAACTTTTCGTCCGATCGAACCGTCGTACGATTTTCGTACGACGGCCCCATACTGCCCCGATTATCGAAAGGTTCAATCAGCGGTAGTTAAAAAAAAAACACCTGGACAACTTGCGGTAATTGACCGCAATTATTTTCGTTTGCGCATGCACAGTGTTAATCGTACAACTTTTGACAGACGGAAACGCCACCAACCATGCGAACATCGTACGATCGACCAAAGTTTTCAAACATGCTTGACCGCCAAAACATGCTTGACCGCCAAAGATAGTACTGTACAGTACTATCGGTCGGGCACTCTATTCACACGTTACGATTGTCGTACGAAAAGTCGTTCGCATACGATTATCGTACGATAATCGTAAGGTGTATGGGCACCTTTAGGCCGCAACAACAGGTACTGTTAGGCCCCGTTCACATATAGCGACATACCTTTTGCAGCGGATCCGCACGGCCGGGATAGCGCGACTTTCGGGGCGACGATCCAGCGACGGTAGCGCGACCTTCCCCGTCGGGCTCCATAGAAAAAAAAGCAAAATCGCGCAAAATCCGCTGAAAAAAGGGTCCGGTAGAAGCGACTTGCGACCGCGACGAGCGACGCGCGACATGGAGTTAAGACAGCTCCATTGAATAACATTGGCCGGCGACTTCTCGCGATATCGCGGCGGAAATCGCGCGACAATTCGCTATATGTGAACGGGGCCTTACTGCTAGAATCTCCCAGGTAACTAGCAAATTCACTAAGAATGATTTGCTTGGCAAAGCTGTATACAGGAAGACATGATGGCAAACCTAATGGAAAAAAATAGATTTTGGCTTTACATACAATTCAATATATGTCATGGAATTGTGTATTGTATTTTCCGACAAGGGTCGTGGATGCAATCCTATATTGATTGCATCTTGCGGTCTGTGGTTTTAGGTCATTGTGTGACTTATTCAATGCAGCATAGTCATCGTGGACATTCAGTATCTTTCAGCTCCTTTGAACTTTTCAAATAGAATAATACATGTGTACGTCTCACTTTGAAATGTCATGTCGTAAAGTTTTACTGCTATCCATGGTGGAATTTTCCTCCGCCGGAGTGGAGACGGGGTTTAGGGATTGGGTTGAGTATATATTTTGTTATTTTAGATCATAGACGAAAAGGGAAACGTAACCCATGCAGTGCATCGGTTACCCCACTGCAAGGGTTTTCTTCTGTCTGGAGTTGTTCTTTGAGAATTGCAAAAGAAAAATCCAACTGCTTGAGATAAAAGAAGATTTTTCTTTATCAGTACTGTGTAGAAGTACATAGTAATATTCGTTGCTTGATTTTGAAGTTAACACATTTCTGTGGTCCTTGACGACATTCATTAAAGAAGTCATTAAAGAATTTATACTTGACATAATTTAATGAGCAGTGATGATGGAATTAAAAGTAAGTGTTGTGTTCAGTGACCTAATTTAAAGGTGTTCATTTTGATAGCAGTTCAACAGCTAGTCATCTGTTTCGGTCCATCACTTTGTTCAAACTGCTTCAACACCTATCAAGGATTCAAACCTAGATCTATTGTATTGGAGCATGTGCTTCTCTAATGGTGTAGACTGTAGAGACATGTCAAAATTTAAAGGGTTATTAAACCCTCATGTGTTTTGCATATGTCTACGGCCAGCAAACATAGATGTATGCAAAAAAAACAGGTTTAAACTTACCTGTGTCTTTCGCCGCGCGATCCCGTCCGAACATATGAAGAGTCTCGGGTGGCCGCAAAGGATCTTGGGGCGGGTGCATGGGCACTTCAGATGTTTGGCCGGGAGACGAGGAGAGACACAAGGTAAGTCTATGGAGCAGCGTGCACCCGCACAGACTCCGTGGGACCTGAGCGAAGAGGAGGACAGAGGAGTCAGTGCTGGATCGGAGACCGGCACCAGCGCTGAAGGGACAGCTGAAAAGGACAATAAGGAAGAAGATGATTGGGTAAAGAGGCATCATTTAAGGTAAGTCCTGACACTAACATTGGGAGGGGGGCATAGCCTTTAATGTCACTAAGTTTTTTATTTTTACTACATACTTGCCACGCACCCGTAGGTGTAGACCTTGATTATGAGGGGATCTGCTTCTGCCCAACCTGACGACACCCCTGGCTCCCTGTAACAGAGCCCAGTTTCATTGATTAGCGAATACTGTAAGACAAATAGTAAAGCAATAAATGGTGTTATTATACACTGGTTTCACATCAACCACACTGCAATGGAACATGTGAATAACTACGAGGTCAGCAATGGTGCCAAAAACGGGTATGGCTGAGCAGAATCAGTAAATGCAGTTGACCATGAGACCTGCCAAACTCCCAGGTATGCACCCCCAAGTCCCCAACACTTACACATACACCTAGAGAATAGTTTTTACCGCAGTGAGGGCCTCAATTCATTGTAATTTAGTAAGCGATACCACTGTACTCGATGCAACTTAGAGGTCAAACTATGCTGGCTGCTGGACTTTGTGACATTTGCATGGTAGAATTGTTGATGATCTGAAAAATGACCCATCAGTCTCTTAGGGTAAATGGGGTGGTATCTTTCCCCTGCCCTGGGGGGATGCCAATTGCAGGGGTGTCAACATCCCTCGGTCTTAAATCTAGTTTCTTAGAACAGTTTTTTCTCTCTTTCATGAAGAATCCTACCATGAGTCTGCTCCCTAACCTGAAGATGAGTCTTGCTTAAGGTGCCCATACACTGTACGATAATCGCGGGAAATCCCGCGATCGTACGATAATCGCAAAGTATATGGAAGGCGTGCAACCGTTTCTACTGTACGATCGCACGTCTTCTGTCGAACAAGCAGGCGGGAAAACCCGCCGAGAATCCTACGATTCTCGGCGGGTTAGTGGCGTGCTTGTTCGACAACTGCCGAACAGGCTGGTGTGCAGCACACGCACACTGCCAGTTCAGCATTGCGGTCATTGGAAGCCCGCCCCTCGATGATCGCAAGTACAATCGGCCTGTCCATGATAGGCAGATTGTACGTTTTTTAAAATTACTTTACAACCCTCGCAAGACAAAAGTCTTGCAAGGGTTGGAAAGGGTATGGCCAGCTTTAGACAATGCCTTGCCATATGGCTCTCATCAACCGGTAGTTTTCACACCTGAGGGAGAGGTTTGTGCACCTCGGTGTGTCTTATCTCCTGAATAGCAGGGAGAAACAATCACTGGAGCACACAATGGGATCCTGCAGGGGGTACCCCCTGTCAGGGATAGAGTAGGTCTGTAGACCCTGAGACTTGATTGCCTAGAGATGGGTACTGCATGCATGGCTGTTCTGCATCCCCTTGAGGAAGTTGAATCCATGCTGAAGGCTGTTTAGCATGGATGGATGGATGAATCCATTTATTTTTCTTGTTCAGCCCTTGGGAAAACCTTAAAGTAGTATTAAAGGCTGGGTATTTTTGGCTTAATGCATTCTGTGCATTAAGGCAAAAAACACCTAGCACCCTTCTAATACTCAGTTCACCCCCACACTTACGTGCAGCCGCTCGTCTCCTCTGACGTGACCGGAAAGATACACAGGTTTCCCTAAACTTCCTGGCTGCAGAGGAGGGTACTGAGGGCAGAGGAGCCATAGTCAAGCTGTAACTGCAGGGTGGGGGCATGGCCAGCCACACACTGTGTGTGTGTCTCTATGGACGCACACAGCTAGGTGCAGGCACAGCCTTGACCGTGCATGTACGGGTGCCTCCACAGCAGTCGGCTAGCTGATGAAGGCACCCGTACAGGAGGGGGGGGGGGGGAGCCGCGGGGTCGGGGTCCACCTTTTTTTTTCCGGTAGGGGGGGGGGGGGGGGGGTAGCCTAGCGGTCTGGATACCACTTGAGAACGAAGACACTAAAAACACTAAACAATACAGGAACTTTTTTTTTTTTTTAATAGGAAGTCTGCTCAACATTAATAAAAAGATGAGAAAACTGATGGTTTAAAGGAGAACTATGGGGTGTGGTGAGTGGAAATCACTCATCTCATAGTTCTCCTTTTTAATGTCGCTTTAAGGTGTATTGTCAGCTTTTAGAGCTTTTTAACACTCCGGGTGGCAGTGTCACATTCCTCTGGTATAAATCCATTCCTTGCATGAATTATTGTTGTATTGACTGCATAGCTTGAGAATATCTGGCAAGGTGTGGTAGGTTTCAGTGGCATAGATTGCCTGAAAAATACTGGTAACCCACCTGACGTTAAGGAAGTAGCCTCAGCTTTTTAAATATTTTCTAATTTAATCCGTGTATGTACACTGTACATGTACAGTAGGACTACTGTACATTGGGATTCATCAGTGGTTTATTTTCATTTTTCTTTTTTAAATCAAAAATTGGATATAGTTACTATTTGGTCATCAATTCTAAATTCTGTACTATCGTTACCCCAAAAAAAAATGAGCCCGAATTATATAAACTGCTAAAACGTTGATGATACCTGATTTGTATTCAGTGTTAAACTGATTCGGTATTGTTCCAGTGTTTGTAAAAGTTTTTCACTTATAGTAAAAATGCTAATTGAAGCTGAATTTCCAGACTTTCCTTTAACCTGATACATAGAAGGGAATTTCTCAAAACTGGAGCAGTCAAAATCTTGAGCAGCTGTGCATGACAACCAATCAGCACATCTCTTTCATTTTCAAATCTTAACGCAACAAACTGAAGGGAGAAGCTGGTTGCCATGCACAACTGCTCCAGATTTTGTCTGCTTCAGTTTTGATAAATTCCTCTCATAGTGCTTTTAGCTTTTTGAATATCTCAGCCATTGTAGATCCACTTATATTCCTTTGCACAGAATGCTGAAGCAGAAGTTGTAAATGAAACCTATTTTCAGTAACAAAATATGCAAACACTTGTTGCTTTTCATTTTCTTTTTAATCGGAATAGGACTTGCAGGAAATAAAAGCTCAACTTGGACTAAGCCAAATGTGGATACAATGGAGTTTCAGTTAGACCAAACAGTGGTAGCATTTTCCTAGTGTGATCAATGCTGGTTGGGGATGTAATGTATCAGGAAATGGGAGTGCAGTGAATTCTTCTCATAACTTTCTCCGTTCATGTCTTTGTGGCATTTTTTGTGAAATTATGATTCAAATGATTAAGAAAAGGTCTACAGTAATCAGCGTTGTACAGTGAAAACAAAACACTGAACACACAGTTGAAAAACATGTATATGAACTGTTTATCCTGCCGTAGTATATGTAATTCTGTTCAGAAATTCATTACATGCTAGATTGTCAAACAGTTGGCACTTTCTATTTCAGTTTTCTTGCTGGTTAAGGCAGCTGCATGCTTACTGGGAAATGCTTCCTTAACACAGTGTTTCACTGCTTGCTTTTTTTTTTTTTTATAAATAACAGTTGCGTCTTTCTTTAAGGGCTTGTTTACACCAAGTGCGGAGCAGATGCAGAGCAGTTACAGAACGCATCAAAAATGCATCCAATTGTATTTTAGGCTCTAGTTCACACCACAGCGTTCAGTTCCAGCGCATGTGGAAAAACTGCAGCATGCCCTATTTTTCTGCTCTGGAACGCACAAAACCACATGCAAACGCATCAAAAATGCATGCAAATGTCCTGGAACACGGCAAAACACACTGCACCGCAGAAACTCATGCAGATCTAGCCTGCGTTTGGTGTGCACAAGCCCTAAGTGTACACAAAGGCAAACATTTTTATGTTTTGGATAAAGTAGTAAAGGGTCACAACCTGTCTGTTGGTGTCTTTGCTACATTGGGGAGATTTCCCTTCAATTCCTCTTTCAGCAAGAAGTGAGATACAATCTCTACAAAGAAAGGGGACTTTACCTCTAAGGGCTTGTTCACACCGAAAGTGTGTGCCTTTCAGAGCGGTAGCTGCAGGAACGCACCGCAATCGCTAAGAAACTTCCCCCAGCGTTCTGGGGAGGGGACGTGGCGGTGCATTGAATTCAATGGTACCGCTACCACGCCCCCCGCCCGCAGTGCGATCGGAAGCGTGACAAAACTTTTCCAATGTTCCGTTCCTCTGTAAACACAAAAAATAGGGCTTGCTTTATTTTTTGCGTTTGCAGTGGAACTGAAGGTTTGAAGTTTTTGCCACGCGTCCGATCGGACTGCGGGGGGGCGTAGAAGCCTTGCCCAAAATAATGTTTAAATGCACCCACTAACCTCCATGGCGGTATTCCCGAGTGTGGCTCGGGGTTAATTTTCAGTACCATAAGTGGTAACCCAGAGCCACACTCGGGATTACAGTCTCTTACCTTGTCCACGATCCCCGCAGTGTCCTCCATCTTCCGTCCTTCAGCTACATACAGTATGCCGCGCTGAGCCAATCACGGCAGGCTTTGCATTCATTAATACAGGCTCTGTATCCATTAATACAAAGCCTGCCATGATTGGCTCAGCGCTGAGCCAATCACGTCAGGCTTTGTATTCATTAATACAGGCTTTTTCATTAATACAGTATACCCGGCGTATAAGACGACCCCCGATTTTTGGGCAATGTTTTTGGGTCTTAAAACCCGTCTTATACACCGGCATATACGGTATATATATTTTTTTAACCAAAAACGGCCCGGAACGCATTAAAAACGCGGCACAACCCACTGCACTGCGTGTGCAGAAACTCATGCAGATCTGCTGTGTATTTGGTGTGAACAAGGCCTTAATGTTCAAAAATTGATGCCCAGAGCTCCTACATGACCTTAATTGTACTTCTTTAATGACCAGAAAATAGGCAAGACAAGGTTATTACAAGTTCAGATTAAACAATCCTTTATTACATTTCTATTGCAAAATATTACATAGTCAGTTTTGTATGACTCATTTTTAAGGGGTTAGTTCACCGAAAAATCCATTAATATTACAGCTTACAATGATGGTTTTTGTTTTCAAAAATGATGCTTTTAGTAATAGTGCTCCTGTGGGCACCCCCCTCTGAAGAAGCACGGTCCCATCTCCTAATGTACAAGCACTCAGCTTGCCTAACCAGGGACGCGCTGAGTTCAGCTGCTGTTGTGAGAAAAATGGACTGCTCATTTGCACCGCAAGCCGAGTTCTCCTAGCCAAATGCTCGTTCATGAGGAGCTAGGGAGCAGCATTAAAAGTGAGCATTATTTTTTAAAAACAGAAGGCAACATTTTAATATGCATTATAAGATGTAATATTAATGCATTTCTGAATTTTTTTTTTTTTTTTAAAGGTAAACTAACCTTTTAAATTAGCAAGTGACTTAGACATGTTTACCTGTTTCCTTGCTCCTGAATGCTAGAGGTCTCTGCTCGTACACCAATCCGTTATTTAAAGGGATACTGAAGTGAAAGAATAACCTAATCTACCGCTGGTATCATATACCAGGCATTGTCAGGTGCTTAGACATCTGTTTAGTTGCTCAGTTTGGCACCCTGGTTACCCCAAATCCCAGGTTGCTCTCAAAAGCAAAAACTAGCCCAGCTTCCCTAGTTGACTGTCTGGACTCTAGTTATACAATCTGATATAAATGAAGTACAATCTCCTTTAGATCTACCATCAACTATGTAGGCCTGCCTGATTTAATAATTTTGTCCCCATATTAAAAAGTTATTGTAAATCTAAAGGAAATTGCTGAGAGATTGTACATTCAGATTGTATAGTGTCTTAGCCCATTGCTGATCCAATACTGAGACATAGGAGGTAGGATAGGACACAGTCAGGCTTTCAATCAGAGCTAGGTTTATATTTGCATACCAAAGTACCTGGGATTCAAGGCAGTGCAGAAAAGGAAAATTAATCAGACATTTATGGCCCCATAACGTCGGCATGTTTTTGGTGGGTTGCAGGCGCAGATCATTAGAAAGTGATCAAATGGACTTTGGAGTATCCCCCTACAACGGAAGAATGGAAAGCTGAGTTTAGTAAATATGTTCGGTTTGAAGAACATACTTTCAGGATGAGGGGCCAGTCAGGTAAATTTCAGGGAATTTGGAATAGTTGGATTGAAAATATGAATATTAACCGTACTTGAGACCTCCTGGATCAAGAGGACAAAATATAATATTACAAGTAAAAGAAAAGGGAGGGGGGGGGAGGGGAAAGAAATGTGCAACAGTAAATAGAATAAAGATCGATAGAAAAGTAGGGACTGCAGATAGGGATTGTACTGTTAGATGTTTTGTTGTCTTTGTTCTGTTAGTTGTTTTGGGCTGTGGTTTTACTGTATATGTTCACAATGTATGGAAAGGAAAAAATAAAAATTAATATCTGATATAAAAAAAAGAAAGTGCTTGCAGCAAAACAGTCATTTGTAGATCGCCCCACACCAGCCAGTGTGCGTTTTGTGCCGTGTCTGGTGTGAATTGGCCCTAAAGAGTTCAGATCCCAGGCTAATGCATGCAAAATTCTCAAGGGGAAGATACTTTGCTGGTCAGCACTGCGAGCTGTGCACACAGGTTTTCACACTAAAAAAGTCCTGTAATAGTTACAGAAGTTTGTTTTTATATTTGAGCAAAAACGTGTGACTCTGCTGGGGAAATTAAACTTCTACAAGGCAATGAACCTTAGGCTTACTTGCTATATGATTTATCTGCAATAGCAGACATATGATGTGATGAGAGCTTTACACGGTCTGAAATTGGATACAGCTGTAATGATTTCAGCAGTGACTGACAAGCCCAGTTCTGAGCCCTGATATATGAACCAAAATGCGTCCTTGTTTGGACCTTTTTAACGATGAATGAAGATGTGCCTTGCACAGTACTGAAAGTCTTTTTTTTTTTTTTTTGTAGTTCTTCTTTAATGAAAAGGAGAAATTAGATCTTCATTTTGTCTACAGCCTTGTATGATGTTTAATAAACACTGAGTGATGAAACAGGAAACCTATTTTAAGGAAGCAAATTTACTGCCAAGTTTTTTTTAAAAGTAGTAATAAAAATGAAACATGCTGGAGTGTTCCATGTTGTAAGCTGCAGTAATTGCTAGTTTTTGGTGACCTCTACTAATGCAGTGCCATTAAGCTCTATTTATCTTTCAGTCTTGGGATACCCAGACTGTGAGATTTGTAGTGGAAGAAACCACAATCCTAGAGACAAGGCAAACCTAAATCTTGGCGGTCATCTATTCACTGATTACATTTTCTAAAATGCTGCTAAGTGTAAAGTGTTTGTACACTTAAACATCAATACGGCATGTAGACACTTCTATTTATACATTTTCCACCCAGCCATGTGTTGGGTGAATGCCGTTCCCATGGCATTCCTGCCACTAGATAGAGCCAAGCAACATAGGAAATCCGATGCTCCTAGACTCTTATCTAGTGGTAGAAAGACTGTGCAAACCTTGTTTTTACTGCCTGTATCTTACTAGGGAGACTCATGTTCCTGTCCTGAAGGAAGATGTTGCATGAAATGTGGAGGATTTGTTTTAGACAGCTGTCACCAGAATAGGTGTCCCCATTAGATGATTTCCCCTCACCTCTCGCTCTATGACAACTCTAAAATGTTCAATATCCCTTTTACTTTCTGTGTCATGGGCCAGTGCTTACCAGAACAGAGGGTGAATCTACCTATAAACATGCAGCAATAAACACTTGGCTGAGTATCTAATCCTTCTCCACTCTGTTCAAAACTTTAAAAATATGTCTACCTTCAGTGAAAACTGCATATTAGAACGCAGATGGGGAGTGAACGAATCAATATGGAGACTTGAAAGAGGAAAAGGGGTTGACCTACATACACACATATGTATGTATATACATATATGCACGGTTTGTTTAAAATCTGGTAAATGAGTTTTGGGATAGTCATTACAGACCTACGCAGACCTATGTGCTCCATTATCCTGATGCTGATTTTGTAGCCTAATGGAGCCCTCGGTTACGCTCTAAGAAAACTATAGACACATCACGATTTTCTTCTGATCCAGACATTTATGTTCTGCATCAGTTTTATGTTTATACATATGCCATGCCCTATCAAGGGATGACTTTATCGGCCAAATGTGTTTGTTTTTTTTTTTTTTTGCAACTCTACTAAGCACATAGCAAAACATGCAAATGTTTATATAAAGCAATACACATATAAGAAAGATTTTTAAAAACATTAAGCCATCAGCTTGTGTTGTATTTAAAACGGTGTGTATTACAAGCTTTTATTGAGTTTCATGAAGTCTTTAAAAGCAACCCCTTCAGCTAAGGTTTGGGAAAGTTCAACACAGGCCATAGTGGACATGCTGCTTGAAGAAGCTCTTAGTCTTTCAAAAAGTTTCAAATAATTGCCAGAGCTTGCTGACATTCTGCTTCTAGCTTGCTTCAGGGCAGGTTCACACCGTTTTCCGGACCAGATCTGGTCTGGGAACTGATGTGAACCTGCAGGCAGTTCCAGTGCATTCCAGAGCAAATAAAATGTGACGTGCAGTATTTATATAGAAATAGCATAGGGATACATAAGGATGCATTTTGTGGTCCAGAAACAATCTGGTCTGGAGATGATCTGGATATGGTGTCAATCTGCCCTAAAGTAGTAGTTCACTTTTTTTGTAATACTGAATCCAGATGAAATAAATATACATTGCTCAGCAAAGGATTTCTTAACATTTTTACAATCGCCATGTTTCCAAACAGCTGGCTCCAACTCTCTCAGCTCAAGTTTCCTGAACTTCCTGTCTGGGACAGCTCGGTGTCTAGCAAATGTCCTTGAACTAGCTTGGAAAAGGGAGGAGCAGAGGATTGGCTTGCCCTGTGTGTTTGTGGAGACTTGAGGTCCTCAATATTTAAAGGAGGAACTTTATCCCTATCTCAAAAATAACAACAAACACACTTATAGAATAATAGATAATTGCAGGATTTTATTCTTTGTATTCCTTATTTCTTTTCTTCTCCAGTCTTATCACAGTGGCCATTTTTTACAAAGGACGAATAAATCTATCTCCCTTTACTTCCTGGAACTCTGGCACATGTGACTAGGAAATGTAACTATGCACATCATCTCAGGGGAGGAAAATGCTTTTCTCTGAGATCTCATGAGATTACAGAAGAGATTTCCCAGCAATGCTCTGCTGATGTAACCTTCCCAGGATGCAATGCTTGGGCACATTACATCACTTTTTCCAAAGAATCCAGGGAGTAGAAAAACAACAATTGTAAGTAAAATGAAAATATGTTTAACGAATGTAAGATTTCATTTCAGCATGCAGAGCTGCATGCTGCTGTGATTTCTAGCCATAGTGCGTAAAGGTTCACTTTAAGTAATCCACCAGCGCTTCAGGAAAACAACTCAAAGCTTGCTGAAAGCTTTACAAATGCTTCATAATAGCTTCTTGTACATGCTGTACACAGAAGCCTATGTGTACAAGGTCTAACCCACATTGGTAAGGTTCCTTAGATTAAAGGAGAACTATGAGGTGAGTGGTTTTCACTCGCCTCATAGTTCTAGCCGACCTGTGACAATGAGACTGTCACAGGTCGGCTCAGTAGATCGGGATGGGAGCGAACACATACCGGCGTTCGCTCACTTCTCGATCCTGTCACGGCAGAGAGCTGTGGCGGGGAGGGACTGGATTCCACCCTCGCTGCTTCGATCCTCCAGCGCTGACTGGCAGAACGGGCGGGGAGGGGGCAGGTACAGCTGGCTCTGCCTCTAGATAGGCAGAGCCAGCAGTTGCGCAGCTGGGTGCATCCAGACATAATTGTCGGGATCCGTTTCGGCTGCATCGTCTCAGTATACTGAGCTTAGGGTGACGGGAGGACGCAAGTTTGTGTCCTCCCGTTACTAGGGCTGCAACAACTAATCGACATAATCGATTATAATCGATTATTGAAAAAGTTGTCAACTTTTTCAATCATCGATTAATCGGCTTCTGGTTAGTTGGCCCTGTTCACGTGCCGCACCTCCTCCCCACCTCACGCTCGCCACTGCCAGACCCACCCGCATTCACACGCTGCACCTCCTCCCCGCCTCACGCTCACCGCCCTCCCACATCCACGTGTGGGGGGATGACAATCGCCGATAGACAAGCCCTATCTCAGAAGCAAGTTGCTGGAAGACTGCTCAGGTAAGCCTGCAATCCCCCCCACATGGTGCTCTATAATGTATTGCTGGGATTT
This sequence comes from Nanorana parkeri, assembly GCF_000935625.1. Taxonomy (NCBI): domain Eukaryota; kingdom Metazoa; phylum Chordata; class Amphibia; order Anura; family Dicroglossidae; genus Nanorana; species Nanorana parkeri. Next base: position 929,396 of record NW_017306695.1, on the reverse strand, counting down.
GTATTCCTCTATATCCAATGGTACATTGTGCTGTATATTATACATAGGACTACAAATCCCAGCAATAGTACATTATACACTGTATGTATAATGTACTATTGCTGGGATTTGTTGTACTCCTCTATAGCTGGTGGTATTCTGCATTGCGCTGTATAGAGGACTACAAATCCCAGCAATAACACATTATACAGCGCAATGCGGAATACCACCAGCTATAGAGGAGTACAACAAATCCCAGCAATAGTACATTATACAGTGGTGCAATGCCGAATACCACTAGCTATAGAGGACTACAAAACCCAGCAATAGTACATTATAACAGCGCAATGCAGAATACCGCCAGCTATATTGTATTGCTGGCATTTGTTGTATTCCTCTATAGCTGGTGGTATTCTGCATTGCGCTGTATAATATATTATTGCTGGGATTTGTAGTCCTCTATAGCCGGTGCCATTCTGCCATTTTTTTAAATGTATTTTATTTTTTATCCGATTTAACCGATTAATCGAACTCCATAATCGGCTAACTAATCGATTTTGTAAATAATCGTTAGCTGCAGCTCTACCCGTTACCCTTAGGAGAACTACGAATAAAAGCCCTAACCCCATAGTTCTCCTTTTAAGATCATCATATTTGTATAAAACGGGGAAAAACTGTTTTTTGGTTTTTTAAATTTCATTAAAAAAAAAAAATCTAAAATCTGTCCTTTGTTAAATTCAGACCTTTGTTCCTCATGTACTTTAGTCATATCCTTTTCATCTTGGTCGGTGTTGAGCTGTGCTAAAAAAGAAAGTTTGTTTCATTAAGCTTAAAGACCAAGAAAAATAATTTACTAACCAACCCGTGGAAATTAAATAGAGTTCTTTCATTCTGAACAGACTTGTGAAAGCACGATTGTTAGATGTCCTTGCCAGTTTAGTAAGCTTTGTTCATATTAACTATAGAATTTCCAAAAAAGCAGTTTCACCTCTAGTTTGTAAAAAAAAAAAAAGGATAAAAGTAATCATATAGCGTGGAGCAAATATTTTCATTGTTTCATCTGCTATGACAAGGGCAAGCACCAGCAAGATGGTGCCAAATCAGTTTTGGGGTTATTAGTCCAGTAAGCATCTTTATATGCACGCTTGCTTTGTAGAGCTACTAAAAGTGGACTTGGAGATTGCTGTTTACTGATATTTTTTACCTCCTCAGACAGGGATAACCCTTTACTCCCATTTCAATTCACACCATATTATAACATGGAGTTGCTGGGGGGTTCTTGTAATTCTGCCACCATCAGTACAATCTTTTTTTCTTATAGTTTTATAATTTTATGATAATTTTATACATATCTGAAGTGTATGTCTACAAGAGAGCCATATGTGAACACATTGTTTTTTACACAATTACCATCTAATTTAAGATTTTCTTTTCTTGGTTATCATGACCTGTATCACGTGATATATTATGATCTTTCTTATGGATATACACAATGTTATTTACTCTTTCATGTACATCTGAGATGGCATTGATAACAAGCTCTGTTCTGTTTAATTGTTCATGTTAACATTTTCAATAGAATGTTTTACAAAAAAAAAAAAAGTGTACTTACACTTTAAAGAGGCTCTTGGGGGGGGGTTTATCAAAACTGGAGCAGCTGTGCATTGCAACCAATCAGCTTCTCTCTTCAGTTTGGTCAGTTAAGATTTCAAAATGAAAAGAGTGAGGCTGATT
>NW_017306695.1:907187-927613 GCF_000935625.1 Nanorana parkeri | reverse complement strand
AAAAAAAAAAAAGGATAAAAGTAATCATATAGCGTGGAGCAAATATTTTCATTGTTTCATCTGCTATGACAAGGGCAAGCACCAGCAAGATGGTGCCAAATCAGTTTTGGGGTTATTAGTCCAGTAAGCATCTTTATATGCACGCTTGCTTTGTAGAGCTACTAAAAGTGGACTTGGAGATTGCTGTTTACTGATATTTTTTACCTCCTCAGACAGGGATAACCCTTTACTCCCATTTCAATTCACACCATATTATAACATGGAGTTGCTGGGGGGTTCTTGTAATTCTGCCACCATCAGTACAATCTTTTTTTCTTATAGTTTTATAATTTTATGATAATTTTATACATATCTGAAGTGTATGTCTACAAGAGAGCCATATGTGAACACATTGTTTTTTACACAATTACCATCTAATTTAAGATTTTCTTTTCTTGGTTATCATGACCTGTATCACGTGATATATTATGATCTTTCTTATGGATATACACAATGTTATTTACTCTTTCATGTACATCTGAGATGGCATTGATAACAAGCTCTGTTCTGTTTAATTGTTCATGTTAACATTTTCAATAGAATGTTTTACAAAAAAAAAAAAAGTGTACTTACACTTTAAAGAGGCTCTTGGGGGGGGGTTTATCAAAACTGGAGCAGCTGTGCATTGCAACCAATCAGCTTCTCTCTTCAGTTTGGTCAGTTAAGATTTCAAAATGAAAAGAGTGAGGCTGATTAGTTTCCAGCCACATCAGCTCCAGATTCCCCTCCCTGTTTCAAGGCCATTTATTTTAACAAAAAGGGCCAGCACTTGTACAACAGATCACATTTTTTTACTCTGACAGAATATCAACAAAAAAAAAAACAGAAGATAGATCACCAGTACTCCAAAATGCAAAGAAAATATTTGTTTATTGAAAATAAAGTCACATGGGTCAAAATAGACAAGATTTGGGGGCTGCACAGGTCCCTTCCTCAAGGCAAGACAGTGTCGGTCACTACCGGCACCTATCTTATCTACACCAGTCACAACTCTGTATAGTGTGTAGCAGGGACTTTCAACAGAATACAAAATTAGTATTTTGCGTCTTAAAAGTGTTTTTTGTAAATCAAATGGTATTGCATTTTATTTTATTTCCAGATTTTTAACATTACAAAATGTAGAAAAGTTCAGGGGAAATGTAGATATTTATGCATAGTGCTGAATTTATTTAAAATTGTACAAGTTACCCCTCTAGCCCTAACTCAAAATATTGAGTGTCCTGTATGAATAAAGCAATGCTAGACTATAAATAAAGCACTGCTTTTTTATATTATAGCAGTGGTTATTGCTTCAACAGTTACCTGTGCGCCAAGTTTCTCTTTAGTTCTCAGATATATTACATATGGGTCACGTTGAACTTCAATGGCACGGTGACAGATGTTGCTGGCATATGTAAATTTCAATAGTTGGTGCAAACTGGAGTCACTCTGACCCAATAGTTCATCCAGTGTAGCGGTTTACTAATTAAAAAATAAAACCTCATAACAAAAAATACAATGGTATCACTACCGAAACATTTTTAACAATGAGTTGTATTACTTGTTGACCCTATCAGCAAATCCATAATTTTTCCACGTCTTTAACAGGCCTGCAAAAGTGGTAGTTACAGGGGTTGGGACAAACCATACAACACCGACAGGAATTCTTATGACTGCTTTCATTTATATGGTTTCAATATTTCCCCCCCCCAAAAAAGTAATATGTTGGTCTCGTACTCAAATTCATTGAAAACGTCATTTCCGTCTAAGACTACTTAAAGAAAAGTTGCCCCCAGGACAGGAAGTGAGGGGAAATCTCTCTTGTAGTCACAAAGACAAAAAAAATGTTTTTTTGTTTGTTTTGTTTTTTAACGTTCTATAGAGAAATGCTAGAATCTCGGTCAGCTTTTTATTGTATGTTTCCTTGTTGCAGATTTTCCCTCACTTCCTGTTTCCCCAGAACAGAAAATAAGGGGAAGTCACTTAACAAAGATCCTGATAGCAGTAAAACTTGACAGGGGTTCTGACCTTTCCGTGATAAGCCAGTGCAGAATGTTTTGTAGATGTAATTTTTTAACTGCCTTACAAGTGATCCAGCATCTGTATAGACACCAAAACGCTTGTATCTAAACAGCAACAGCCGTGCTCTAGGTATAATCACTTCAGGACGAGGACGTATTTTGACGGTGGGCGGTCCTAAAGCGGTTATATGAAGAACACGGCTGTTACTGCAGCCATGTTCTTGGTATCGTTTTAAACAGCCGGCGATTGCTGTTTTAGATACAAGCATTCCAGTGTCTATATGCTGGATTTCTTGTAAGGTGTAGTGGAATGTGTGCCCCCCTCCGCCGCCCCCGGGCTCCACTGCCCCCATGCGGGCCTGGAACCGGCACAGCAGGTCTTCCCTGACTGATCAGAGGTAGTTCAGCAAGCTTGCAGCCAATAATCTGTCCTCCGATCAATGGACCTGGAAGTGATGTGTTTTAGATCACTTCTGGTGTCACTGTGCACATTCTCCGGCTCCTGCAGCCAGGAAAAGACCTGGGGAAGCAGATCTTGTTATCCCCCTATGTGATAGTACCAACTTGCAAAAACTAAAATTGTAAACCATGTTACATATTGTCGTGAAGGTCGGAGTGAGAGCAATAATTCTCATGCCATCAATCACTGTTAACACCAAACCGATAAGCAGTAAAAGATTTTAAAGCGTTGTCTATGGGAAATTTTGAGTATTGTATTTTTTTGACATGTTTGCTATCTATTTACCTGGCGTGACCCCCATCTTTTTTTACGCTACCAAAAAATTGGGTATTCTGTTTCTGTGCTTTAGTGCACAGTGAATTTTATCCAAAAAATTCTTCTTTAATAAACATTTGCGCAAATACTGTGCGACATAAAAAAAAATTACAACTAGCATTTTTTTATTCTACAGGACCTCTGCTTTAAGAACATATATCATTGTTCCGGATCTGAAGCTGTTTTCTAGCCAAAGATTATTTTTTCTTACTGTGTGCGCAAATAGTAAGAAGTTGCACCGGACAGCGAATGGTAAATTTGCACAAAGTTCCACTTAAGGCCCCGGTCCCACTGCGCGATATGCAAATCGCGCGACATCGTGAGATTTGCAGCGCGAAATCGCGTTCAAGCTTGCATTGAGCAAGCTTGAATCGTGGCTAAATCCGCTCCAAAAAGGGTCCTGCTGTAGCGACACACGACCCGCGACAGCAGGACCCTTTGCCCCATTGAAATGCATTGGAGCGCGATATCGCGCGGTAATTTGCCGCGATATCGCGGGAATTACTGCGCGATAAATCGCTCAATGTGAACAGGGCTTTAATGTTTGAAAATTTATAAAGACGAGCGTTGTCTTCTCATTTTTTGACTGTCTTTTTCAACCATTTGTATGGGCCAGTATGAGTTGGATACTGAGAATAAGTCTTCTGACTCATTCAGCTATGTACAATTTGTGTATGAGCTGTACAGCAGACAATCAATACCCTGGGATATTCTGGCTGTTCATAGCATAGCAGTAAAATTACTCAGCAGATGTAAACCATCTGCTCGTTATAAATATTTAATATTCATATGCAATAGTTTCTATTTTTACAAACTTAAAACAACTTAATGTTATTTTTAGATTTGAACAGAAGAATAATATACTGTACATTCAATTAAAATATTAAAGCAGGCCTATGCACAGATTGTAAATTGTGTATAGCATAAATAATGTGTTTTATTGCATTGGTACACGAAATTTGAAGGTCAGCATTGCACCTTTGCATTGCAGTGATGTGGGACGCGTTCATTTGACTGCACATTACTATAATGCAGGATCGGCAGTGCCATTCATTTATTAATGACACGTCAGCGTGCGTTGCAGACATAGTTCATGGCAAATATCACACAATGTAGAGCCAAAAAAAAAATCTCACCTCTCCAATTCCTTAGCTGCCATCAGGACTCCCTAGGTGCTGGTCTAATGGGTGTGTCTCCACCTTGGCATGTAGTAATATACGAACAGACCGCACTATCCAGAGAATTCCAATACTTCAGACTTTATTGAAATTCACAGCAAATCCAGTATAACAGTGTATGTAACAGCAAATACCAGCACTACAAGCCCCCAACCAGCTACAACCACTCACATGTTTCACCCGTAGGCTTATTCATAGAGGCCTACGTATGAAACCTGGCAGTGACTTGTGTTCAAGCTATAGTCCTCGTTAATTAACTCTCTCCTCTCTCTTTTCCCCTCTCTCCTAAATCTTCACTTTTTTGGTACCAGCCTTAATAAATAGAGGTAGTTCCATACCAAAAGTATCAGCAGTTTAGAAATGTTTGACTCTATCTGACCATCCTGCCCCTTGACTGGATAGCCTAATGGAATCTTTGGGTGAGAATTGGGTCCATTAAGGCCAATCTAGAAAATGATGATCGGTTCTGACAGCTGTAAACTCTTATTGCGCAATTATTGTACAACTTATAGACATTCTCTATCCCAGTGGGGACTGTTTTTTGACTGAGAAGATGGAAGTATGTTCCCCACTGTCTGGGTGCCTTGTGCTTTTAAAGTAGGAATGGATAAATTCCGACAGTTTTGGGAGCATTTAAGTATGATCGTATTCAATTTGGCTTGACCTATAACTATATACATTGTTGCTGATGTGTAAGATTTGAGAATAAAGATGACACACATGTTATGCTTTGAAAATGCAGCTTAGATTAAGTACAGTTTAAATCTTGATAAATGTAAGGCCTCACATACAAGAATATTCATAAAAAAGAATGAGATTCAATGAAATTAAAAAATTTTTTTCATTAGGGCCAATTTTTAAAGCTGTCTAAATATTTTGCAATCTTTTTGTTTTTGATATTTCTATGATTAGTTGTCATTATTTTGTACCATGTAAACCTATTTTTAAGAAAGTATCTTTAGACTGTAATATGTGACTAGTCTAGAGTGACGTTAAACACAACGGCCAGGGTTTTGACAGATCTGAACCTGGAAGTTCTCAGGGCTAAGCACAAATGGGATCATACTGCCCAGCAAATGGAGCTCCGCTCACATGTATAAGTGATCGCGTGGCTTTTCTGAATTACTTCTACTATGTAGCCGGAGGTTGAATCAAAAAAAAAAGTTAAAGGAGAATTATGGGGTGAATGTAAAACACTCATCCCCATTCTTCAAGCCGAACTGTGACAAAGAAGCTGTCACAGGTCGGCTCTGTTGATCGGGAAGTCCGCAAAACCCATACCGTCCCTCACTCCCTTCCCAATCTGTCAGTCATCGCTCCCCATAGAGATCCCCCTCCACGATCCTCCAGTGCTGACTGGAGGAACGGATGGGGGAGGGGGCAGGCCAGCTGGGTGGATCTAGACAGTATTGTCGAGATTCGTCTTGGCTGTGGCACTCTCAGCATATAGCATGTAATAGCCTGCTATATAGTACGTTTTGAGTCACCAGCGAACACAGTATATGTCCTCCCAGGACCCTGAGGACAACTATGGGCAAAAAAGGTTGACACATGGTTCTCCTTTTAAACAAGGAGTTTGTTCACATTCTGGTGCTGCTGCTATAATAGTTATAGTGATGGCAGCAAAAGGGTAAAGCCATCATATAGATGTAAAGATTTAGAGATCAAGGTTCAGTAAAGGGGGGGGGGGGGTTGGGAATTTTTTTTGGGGATTGGTAAATTTTAGGTTACATTGCATTTCTATTAGGTTGGCTATAAATGTAGTCTTGAGAATTCCTTCCATCCATTACTAACCAGAATATATTTACTGTATGCATTTATGTGAAGAATGCAGCGTGTAGAAATTATCTCCAAGCTGAGGGTCTTGCCAAATTTGTCTCCTAATTGTTTGATTGTTCTCCTTCTCAATATCATATAGTTTAGGGATTGTTTTTTGTTTTGATTTTGCCGTGACAAAGAAATGTAAATGAATTCATTTATCTCCGATGAAACATTCCCAAATATTTTAGGCTGTAAGCTTATCTATATGGATTCTAAAGACCATACTTAATTTTTTGGTTTTTAGTGTTGGGCTAATTTGTCTAGTTTAGTTAAAAATCTGTAATATATGGATGATTCATCTACAGTAAATGTTTGGTGAATGTTAGATTCACTGCTTTATAAATGTGCCCTTTGCCCTTTCCATTCAAATAAGGTCATATGGCCATATGGTCATATTGCGTTTAAAGGGTTGAATAAAAAAAAATATGTGTATGTAATATATATGTAGATTTCTATATAATACAGTATATTTGTAATCTGTGATTTATATATAAAAAAAAAAAAATGTTCTCTTATAATTTATATTACCAACACAAATTCAGGTACCTGCATCTGTTGATCATGTATTCACTCCTATACTGTTCCTATTGAAAATCTTCACCTCCTTGGAAGTTTTCATCTTTCATTGCCATGGAACAGTGATTCACAGTGGTTAGGATAACCAACATCTCTGGGGTAGATAAGATTCAATAGAAATACAGAGGCTGTCATTGCAGATCTTCTGCTTTTTATTAAGCTGATCTCTGGCTTATAATGACCTATTTTGGGTCACTGATCTGCAACAAGTATGCAATAAAGCCACAACGTAGCCATACAATTATTGCAGGTCAGAGACTTAAAATTTTGAAAGTATGTGACAGCCAGGCAGTCGGCTTTTTTTAGGGATGGGCAAGCAGTATCATGCACCTTAACTTAACAGAGATTTACTTTTAAACCAGAAAGCGAGAGCAGAATTCTGCACTGTTCATTTTGTGGGGGTATTCTAGTCAAGTTTTCTTCACATACAGTTTTATTAATTCAAATGGGCTATTTTTAGAGAAGATGCTTGCATAGCTACTTAGGTGGTGCTCATCATCTATTGTGACACTACCATCTATTTCTGTTAAATAGCTGCTTTGATCATAGTGTTACAGCCACCAGATTAAACACTGCCAGGATCACAATTTCAAACCTCTGCTGGCATTAGTCACTCATGTAACTCATTTGTGACTCAGAAGTAACCGATCATCTCTTTGTCTTGTGAAATTTATGTGGCATAAGAGGCAAGGCGTCTTATTAAAGATCAAGGGAACAAGGATGTGATCTTTCTTTTTATCTGTGCATTTGCAATTGCATTGTTCTTCAAGGAGGTTACAAGAAAGCATGTTAACTTTCATTTCTTTTTGACAATTATCATGCATGTATTTATTCTGTGCTGCAACAATGGTAGGGGGAATTTTCCACAATTCATTTAATAGTGTACTATGATGGTTTTCGGTCAGGTATTCCCATCACCCTGGGTGGCTACCCTGACTCATCCAGTGTATCTGTGTATGGAGCCATTGTTGTCAGACAGGCTAGACCTCAAACGTGTCTATCTTTTTGTTTATCTCCAATAAATGGGGGTTTAAGAAATTAGTAGTTTACACACGGAAAGAAAAAAAAAATGTTTTTGCGTCCAGTTCAGCTCACAGGAAATTAGAAGAAGGCAGTTTGCGTACTTGCTAAAATGTTCATAGTCTGATGCATAAAAACTAATAGACCAACCACATCTAAAAAGATACGGCTGTGGGCTTTTACAATAGAAGTGATTCTGGCTACGCAGCTGCCTCCAGATCGATTCTATGGACCGGTAAAGTGCTGCCCCATGTCCCCCGCCCGACACCCCCACCATGTTTCCCTGGCTTCGCTGCCCCTCCTGCTGGCCCGGGACTGGCATCTTGGGTGTCAGCGGGCAGCTGGGGAGGAGAGTGTTGAACTTCTATTCACCGAACTCCTCCCTGCTTTATGCGAGCAGGAGTGACGCGGCTTGCATGCCTTCCGGTCCCTGAGCTGTAGTTTCTCGGCTTCTAAAGTCGAGCAATAAGCTATTGAAGTGCGATCTGATGATTTTATTTTCAGGCCTAAAATGTGGATTATATTGCGTGTGCAAAAAAATGAAAAAAAGGCCTTGGCAGTGAAAGGGTACGTAATGGGGTTAAAAACAGTAGCTGAAAAGTCTCCCTGCAAAATAATCAAATATTTGCCTTTCTTTCTGCCCAGCTTGCTTAAAGTCAAATCCATACTAGAGAAATCCTCTGCTGGAGTATCTTCTGAAAGTGATACTTCAGGGAGTATTGATCTCCTGGGTCTCATTCTGCTCTCAGGCCTTGTTCACACCGAAAGCGGTGCGTTACAGAGCGGTAGCTGCTGGAACACGCCGCGATCGCTCACAAAAATTCCCCCTGCGTTCTGGGGAGGGGGCGTGGTGGTGCATTGAATTTAATGGCACCGCTTCCACGCCCCCACCCCCTGCCCTCAATGAGATCGGACATGTGGCAAAACTTTGGCTGCGTTCCGTTCCACTGCCAACGCACAAAATAGGGCTTGCTCTATTTTTTGCGTTTGCAGTGGAACGGATTGCAGGCAAAGTTTTGCCACGCATCCAATCGCACTGCGGGGTGGGGGGCGGGGGGGGTTGGAGTGCAAGCGGTGCCATTGAGTTCAATGCACCACCACGTCCCCTCCTGCCCCAGAGCGCAGGGGGAAGATTAAGGTGCGTTCCAGCAGCTACCGCTATGAAACGCACCGCTTTCGGTGTAAACAAACCCTCAGTAGTTCCACCCTCCAACTTTTGTGTCACTACTGTGTCCTGACATCCAGAAGAACCACTGAATGCAGCAAGGCACATAGCAGATCACCACTCCTGGAAGCGTTGGTTTCAGAAGACACTTCAGCAGAACATTTCTCTACAAGAGTGGCTCACAGTTGTGAGGCAAGCATTTTCTTTATTATTTTACAGGGAGAGCTTTTCTCAAGTAATGTTTAGGTAACAGAGTTGCTTTAAAGGAGAAAAACTGAACTCTGGAAGCAAGCAGAGGGCAAAGCTGATCTTTTCCTTATTATTGTATTACTATACCTTCTGTACTGTGCATAGGTGACCAACTTTATGGAGGCAGAGGTTTGCTTCATCATGCCAGAGCCTCCAGCAAGAAGAATGAGCAGCACAGTAGTGACATCATTAAATCTTTCTCCAAATCTGGTGAGGCCAGATGGGCAGCAGTGCCTTAGATCTCACACTGCAGATATACAACTATAAAGCTGTAGGCCCAGGATTGGCTGGGCACCCCTACTATACTATAAATACTATATATTATAGTATACTATAAGTGCACGAAAGGTACATATAAAGCGGCAGTCGAAATGTGTGTTCCTGATAGGGAAGTCTGTGACTAAGCACGCATTAATTCACCACGGGTTATTGCAGAGATGGTTGAACTCTATTGTAACTTCTAGTACAGTACACACTACAGGAATGTGATCAAGCAGACCTCTAGGCAGATATAAAACACACAATAATGTAACTCTGTAATTGCTAATAAATCATTAAAATTGTTTAAATAAAATCAGAGTTAGAACCTGAATTTGACTTTGTATCAACCTCTTGCTGTCCCTGTACAGCCAATCAGATCTTGTGTTCACAAGAAGTATGTTGATGAGAAGAGAAAGCAGTGACAGATAAGCTCATTACTGTGCTGCTTCTGCTTTCACTGTCCAGTCACAGGCTGGAGCAAGGTCCAGGAGGACCTGGGTTTAGATGATGCAATTTAAATGATGCTGGCCGTTACTCTGAGGCAGAAAAAAAGTACTTTGGGGGGAATTCTGGATTGAAAGTGAAATATTACAGCTAAAGCCGGTACTGTAAATTTTATCATTTTAAGAGACTGTTTTTCTTATTTTTGACTGGGCTTCTACTTTAATTTGCAGTTAACTCGCCTAAAAATCTTGAGTCGACTCAATCCCACACATCCCTTCTTTTCTAAATATCTATATCATATTTAAGAGTTTGTGCTTAGACTCCCACTATTAGCAGTTTATAAATGGCACAGAAATCAGCACTAGAGATGTTTATTCAGATATTGGAAGCTGTTGAATGTGAAACTTTATACATTATATGAAAGTGGATTTACACAGCAGTGATAAAAAGCCTAGCTGGATTAATTAAAAAGTTATATTAACAAAGACATTTAAAATCACATGTGCTATCTTAAAATATGCATGTAATCATATTTATTAGGGGGGCACCCTTACATGAAAAGTGTAATTTACCCCTTACATAAAAATTTGTTCTAAAACATCTGTTGTAGTTACCAGCTTGTTTTGAAAAAAGAAACCAAATCCCCATGCAAATTGTTTTTGTAAAGTTAGAAGCTCCATTTATCGCTATGTCTCCCCTGTTAGGATTATTTCTTTCTTTACTTCCAGCCCCTCTATCACCAGGGCAGCAAGCGAGCGTAAATCTCATAAACAGCAATGAATGCAGTTTTTAGTAGAGTGGGAAAGCTCTGTTAGGTTTTTATTGCTCTGTTCGGTTTTATTTAAAGAACAGTAGTTTAAAACTTCTCATACCTGTACAGATATATTTCTTTGTAAGGGATCCTTCACAGTCACACCATAGTGGTTGCATTACATTGAAATCCATTCCTATATGTAGTATATAGTGGACTACAATGCACCCTGATGTGCTACACTTTAATGTTAAAAAGCATGCTGGCCCATTTTTCCAGCGTTGACCAATCATTCAAAATAAATGGTCTGTCTTCCGCAACATACTGCAATACAAGAAACATTTTGAACTAATTCCTTAGCTGCAAAACTGTATGCAAAGGCAACAGTATGACAGTTGGCAGCTTCTCTTCCTTGGATGAGTAGGTAGGAAGTGTGCTATGTGTTGGAAAATATCATCATCCCCGTTATAACACTCTTTTTAGTATGGGAGCCCCTATTGTCAACCATTTTCGTATCGAAGAATCCAATTGGTGGCAATGTCACAGTAGTAGGGTGTTTTTTAAAGGTCAAGTCTGGCCAAAGCTACTTTCCGTAATCCCATTAGAGGTGGTCTTGACCATTAATGATACATCTGCATTATATCACGCCTACATTGTCAGTTGAAATCTGAATGAAAGAAATGCAATTGCTACTAATATAATGGTTCAAGAAAGCTTAGTCTGGTGACTGTTGTACTTTCATAAAATGCTTCTGTTTTCTTCAGTCACTAAATATACTTTTGCTTGTTGCCAGGTACACCACATGATACCAGTAGTTTTATTCCTTTGGAGCATGCAAACACCACTACCACACAGCTCGGTACAAAATATTTATCTAGCTGCAGTACTTTCAGATTGCAAAGTAAATATTTAAAGATCTGCTTTACCTAGTTTGTTAGGAAATGCTTGTGCAAAAAAACAGAAACAATGTTTGATCGATACTTGCATACATAAAGAAGGTACGGATAGAAATTTCCTCTTACAGCCATGGCGGTGGTCATTGTAATCCCTGTCAGTTGCTATGTCATGCTCACTTATCATTCTAATTATAAAATATTGATCTAAAGTTTAACTTTTAAGAGATGAATCATGTTTTTTTAACATGAAACACTAACTTGAAGTTTACTTAACCAGTTGATGTGGACGTAAATGATAAACGTTTCTGATTTATAAGACACGATCTCCCATACACTGAGATTCTACATTATTTTTGCCTCTTGATAGAAAAGACAATTTTCTTAAAGTAAACCTTAGTTGATCAGGAAAGGGCCTACGTTTGCAACAGTGATGTGGTTATGCTTGTAAGTCCCTATGCCGTGTTATGGACAATTCCTGTGGAGCCCTTGGATTATAGTGCCAGGATGTACATAGGGACTCTCTAAAGTGAGATTAAGCCTTGCCCTATCTAGTGCTAAACCCTGTTGAAACCTCAGTAGGTAGTAGAGCATGTGGCATTTTACAGTTGACAGGGAGCAGTCTTGATCTCAATTCGGAGAGAAGTTGGACTTGAGGCCCTTGTGTAGAGCTTGGGCCTAGAAACCCAAATGCTTCACAGGGACAGATTGCTTTGAACATTAACACAAGCACTTACCGGCACCCCAAGGCTTATATATTTACCTTTTTAAAATGCTGCAAATAATTTTATGAAGTTATTTTGAAAAACATAGCTAGCCTAATATAGGAAACATTTTTGTTTTTTAGTTCTTTCCTGCAGTTCTCACTCTAACTTGGTTTTGATTCCTGTTCAGCCTTATTCAATTAACAGTTCTTATTTTTGTAAGTATATTTTTTACTTTTTGCAGTGCAGTTTAAGAAAACCCCACTGGTGCTGTGTTCCTATTTACACAGCATACCTAAAAATATATATATTTTTTTAAAGAAAATATTTCTTACCTCTGTCTGTGTAGAGCAGTCCTTTTAGCAGACTGCAAGCTACTCTGAACATTGTGAACGTGGAGAGTGACACTGTGGGTACAGGCTCAGTTTCCTCTCATTAAAATACAACTCCATACATAAGCTCTGAGCTCTTTAACCCTTTACTAGGGCAGGCATTGATAAATCTAGTTTACCGATCTGCCAGCACAGGGTTAATTGTGGTAAACAAACTTCCCAGCCGCCACCTTAGAATTACATAGCAGGGAAAAACCTCAGTTTTGGCTTTTTTTTTTTTTCTTTTAAAAAAACAGCAAGTAAAAATTGTAAGTTGTAATTTTTTTTTCTACATAATGTTATGTGTAAATAGGAAATAGGATCATGTAACATATAAAGCGGCTCTTGTCCCAATTCAGCTGCAAATGGGTAAATACACTTTAAAGAGCATCTGTGCCCAGAGTATGGCCATATTGCTAACCAGCAATAAAAGAGATGTTAAACAAGTCATGCCTAATTTCTCTAGCTGCTTTTAATGTGAAGTATTTCTCTATTCTCAAAGATCCTTGAAGATCACAAAAAAGGCTTGAGTCCAGTATCTGTTTGTTTCTAACCACTCAGAAACACCTGCTGGTTGTTTACATTGGATGGCTGGCAGCCTGCCAACATATGCTGTAAAGAAAAACAAAGCTAAGATTTGGATGTGTATCGTCAACTGAAAAATAATTTTCTCCACAATATTATAAAGTGCTTCTTTTGTTTAAGTGCATGATTTGGGAACAGGTTCACTTTAAGTATAATAATCTATAGCAGCCAATGAGAATTAACTCTGCAAAAATCAATCCCGGATGAGATGGATTGGTTACAGTGAATTACTGACCTTAAGAATTGGCTCTTAAAAGAGAACTATGGGGTAACCTTTTGATCCCATAGTTCTCTTTAGGGTCACGGAAGGACATATACTATCATCCTCCCGTGACTTAAAGCTCAGTATATAGCAGGCTATAGCTTGCTATATTATTATTATTATACAGGATTTATATAGCGCTTTACAATATAAGGAAGACATTACAATACAATTTAAGACAAGATGGTAAGGAGGGCCCTGCCCGTCACGTAAGCCGTCACGGCTTACAATCTAAAAGGGAGGGGGAAAGTGATACATGAGGAGGTAGCTGTGAGGGGATGAATTGTTTGAGAACGTGATGGTTCAGTGGTTAGGTTGAGGTGGGATAGGCTATACTGATATATATAAAGAGCGCAGCAGCTGGGACGGATCCCAGCAATACTGTCGGTATATCCATCCAGCTGGCTGATTGACAGCGGGCTCTGCCTATTTGGAGGCAGAGGCAGCTATGCCCCCCTCCTCCCATGTTCATTCCTCCAGTCGGTGCTGGAGGATCGGAGAGGGAAGGGGGGAATGCCTGCAAGGAGCGGTGACTGACAGTCACCGCTCTCTGCAGGGAGATGATGGGGAAGTGAGAGAGTGACGGTATGTGTTCGCTCACTTCCTGATCAATAGAGCTGACGTGTGACCGTTTCAATGTCACACGTCGGCTCCAACTATGAGGATAAGTATAAATCACTCGCCTCAGAGTTCTCCTTTTTAAGGGTAAAAACTTTGCGCAAGGCCACAAGTCTAAAATAAAAAGCCTGCTAATTTAATTGCGTCATCTATGTGTTTTGTGTCTGTGTTTTTTATGTTTCTAATTATTATAACAATATATTCTGGGTATTTTAAAGAACCAAATGAAGCCCTCATATGTGCTAAAAAAATATTTTTGGTATGAAGCAGTTAAAATGCAAACCAATGCATCTGAACTCTTGAAACGTTGGAATGATAATGGAGGTTTCGATTTACCCCTGGACACAAAAGAGTTATTATTCTGAATATTATTATTGCTATTATTATTATACAAAATGTATGGTTAACATTATTGTCATGTACTTATTATGGTGACCCAACAGTGCATGACAAAGGTTGGAAATGCTTCTCTCTTTTAAAAACCCCAACTCAGGAAGAGTAGAGACAAATTATTAGCTGCCTGTGATCAAAACGTTATTTGCCTTCCTATGTGAAAAATAATGATCTGTTAATTTCCTTGAGTGTTTTTCCCTTTTGCTTGAAAATATTTGGGCTTGCTTCTTTTTTGTGACCATTTTCCATTTTATTTGCAGGTTTTGGATTGCATACAGTTAGTGCAATTTATGGAGAAACAATCAATATACCTTGTGGTCAAGATATAACACAAGACCTTCTGTTTGGCAAATGGAAATATGTAAGAGTATTTTATTTTTTTTTTATCTTCTGAAAAATAACTTTCTAGAAAAAAGTTCCAAATGCCTGTTTTTTGTTTTTTTGTTCTCATTAGCTTTGTAAAGGCCTATGCAGAAATGTTTATTCTCTCTTGGGTTAAGAGTCTAATGGGGTAACTTTTATGTAAAAATGTGTTTTTACTTTTTACTACTCTATCAAAATCCAGAGTTGGGAAATTGCTTCAAGGACAGAGTGTATACAATGGTGTTGCTAATCTTGCTGGTCAGGCAGCGGTCTTGTCATGGGTGCAAAAAATGAAAAAAGGGCCTCAGTCATGAAGGGGTTAAAGCTGAACTCCAGACTTGCCTCTCAAGCGGAATAAACAACTGAAATCCATATATTGAACCTATTTTACTTCCCAAAGATTTTGTATCTCTGTGCATGTCTTCTGGGCTAGATACTCCTCAAAATCCATTGCAACAGCACCACAGATTGATCCAGTATGCACCTGCTGATTGGACGATGGAGGAGCAGCAGAAGAGTGATAAGTCATAAGTCATCATTCTGCTTCTGATCCTCATTGGCTCATAGAGTACAGGGGGTTACAGATGGATAATACTGAGATATATATTTAAGTACTTGCGCTAATGGCTTTTAACAACTAAATTGTCTTTGTTTTTATATCTGCTTTGAGTTCAGCTTCATTTCTGGCAGGCTGCTGTAAACATCCGAGAGGATGAGATGCATGTGAATATTGAAAGGAAGCTCTGCTTTTATATACTGAAATTTAGGTTTTAAACCAAGATTTGGCATCATAGGAAGTCAATATAAGGCTATATTCACACCATGTCTGGAGCAGATCTGCAAATGTAGTGCAGTGCATTTTTGCTGCGATTTGACCGCGCTTCACGTGCCTTTTTTTTTTTTAAGCTTAAAATGGGCTTTCAGGTGCAGTCCAGTGTGTTTGCATGCATTTTTGATGTGTTTTATATGTGTTCCAGTGCGGAACCGACCAGAGAAAATTAGATGAGCAGTATTTTTTTTGTCTGGACTGGAACGAACTTCACCATTGTGAACAGGAAACAGAAATACCATAGGGATACATTGGGATGCTTTTTTGGTCTGAGAACAAGCTGTTCTGGTCTGGACATGGTCTGAAAAAGCCCTTAAAGATTAAATGCCATTGCTCAAAAAAGTTAGGAGATATTGTACTAAAGATTATACTAAAGAGCTAAAAAAGTCTCTCCTGTTCATTCACGTGCAAATAGTCAAGCTTTGGATGTCTACACATGTATTGATGTCACAAATTATAGATTTACAAATTTAGGGCAATTTCTACCTTTCCCTAACAAAGATTTATCAAACATTTATACAAATTATTGTTCTTCCATATCGTTTGCATACTTTTGTGTATGTATATACACCAAGTGGCCTCAAAGGCTGTTAAATCGCGTTGTTTACCCATATCTTCCGAAAAAAATCACTTCTACTGTCGTGGTAAACAACCTGCTTCCCTATTTATAATGGTCTGGCCCTCTAGCAACTTCAGCGCAAAATTATTATAGCTAATTTGCCTACAAACGTCAGGTGGTCATAATAATCTGGCCGCTCGGTGTATGTGCGTGCCGATAGTATGAGATATATATAATAATTTTGAGATGCGTATAGACAAACAAGGATCCTGCAAATTTTCCATCAAGCGTTTATAATTTAGGTAAACTGTGATCCAAATCTCCACAAATTAGCCACTCTACAATGCCCTATGCTCACTGCTCCAACTCACCATTCTGATCAACTATAGCTGCAAAGTTGATTAGTGCATGCTGTCAAGGGTCTTCCCTTTTTTGACAGCAGTTCACTTCTCAGGCATGAGCACTTCACTGTGGAAGAAAAGTGGAGCATGAATATATGCCTCATACTCGGTACTAGGCTTTTCAGTATAGGCAATGGAGGGTTGTACACTAGAAAATGAAGGGAAGTTTTAATGTGAAGGCAAGTTTTTTTCTAAACTAAGTTACCACACTTATCCTCATCATTTTCTTTGGCCACTGGTCTGTAAGACAGCAGAGGTACTGGAGGTGATTAATATACTCAAGTAGTATTGGACAGAAGTGGGGCTATTACTCACAGTAGCTAATTAAATTGTGTTTAATGAAACCAGGAATGTAGTTGCTATGAACAAAACCTACACATATGCCTTAAGAACAAAATAGTATAGGACTAAAGTCTAACAGTAGGTAATGCATTTCTAACAGTAGGTAATACAATTTTATTTTCACATTAAACCAGGAATCTAGTTGCTATGGCCAAAACCTTCTCTTTTCCATAAAACAGTCCACAAATTCAAGGACCTTCAAGAGTTGGTAAAATATTTTTTTAAATGGAAACTTCACTTCTAAACAGATGAAGTCCATTGTTTCCTGAAACCAGCAGTAACTTTTTAGATATCACTTGCAGTCCCATAGCAGGTTAAATTTGGTACCAGGACAAGACAAGGCTCTTGTTGTTGCAAATGATAAGTACCGGGTAGTAGGGAAACGGTGGATTTTTCCCAGTAGACATGATCATAATTATATGAGGGAAGTTTATCAACACTGGAGCAGACAAAAATGTGGTGCAGTTGTGCACGGCGACCAATCAGCGTCTATCTTTCATTGTCAAATCTTAACTGAACAAACTGAAGAGAGAATGCACAGCTGCTCCAGATTTTGTCTGCTGCAGTTTTGATAAATTCCCCTCTGTGTATAACACCATTGTTTGTAGTTTGTTTATTCACTGTGATCATTGCTGAGTTATTCATATTGATTGATTAGCATTAATAGCAAATGCTCAAATTATATGATGAAATAATAAAAAAAGCAGATATTTAAAATCCCTTTAAGTGCTTAGATGTGCAAAATGTGTATTCTGTGTAACCTTTTATTGTAAACAGAAAGTACATTTGATAGCCACATTTATTTTTTATAATGTATCCTTAAATGATATACTTGTGTTTTAGGAAAAGCAAGATGGAACTGCGGTTTTTGTAGCTTCTCGTTCCGAAGCGAAAAAAACTTTCAATTTTGATGACGTGCCAGAGTACCATGGTCGCCTGAACCTGTCGGAGAACTACACATTGTCTATTTCTAATGCAAGGATTAGTGATGAAAAGAGATTTGTATGCATGCTCATAACAGCAGAAAATGTTTTTGAAGTGCCTATAATAGTCAAAGTATTCAGTAAGTACCCTCTACCGTTACGCCAAATGTATTATTCTTTTATCCTCTGCAGTTTCTAAAAGTAGCTTAATTAAAAAGATATCATTTTGTTCCTCGGCAACACTACCCATTGAAAATACTGAAATATGATTAAAAACTTTATAAGTAACTATTATCAAATTGCTACCTTACATGCCAGCATCTTTTTTTCAGCGGTGAGGGGGAGGAGGAGGGTTAACCCTTGGCTTCATAAAGCAAAAGAGCAATTGTAATATAACATATTTCATCACAGTCTTTTGTCGTCAAATATTATAGGTTTCTAAAGGTATACAGTATAGGGCATTTAGCTGTAACAATGCTCAGTAATGCACGGTTGTCTGTGCTCTGCTGGAATTCATATCCGTATAAAAATGGATTCATAATAGAATAGCTTCATGGATTGATTTTGTTTCTATCATAAATATACTGTTTTCCTTTTTCACAAATTTTATGAATATTCCTATTTTTAGCACAAGTCTCAAATACAATTATACGTTTGGGCTGTTTCTATTACATTTCTATAAAAATACTGCTGTCTAACTTTTTCACATATTTTAGTTACAGAAAGCGCAATTCCAGAAACCATTTTGTGAATTCTTGTCCAATAGACACCAAAACTGTGCTAAAGTTAGAAAGTTCACTCAGCTTTAATTAGAATACTCTAAAATCTACTGAAGTCTGCTTTCACATATCTGTTATGTGCAGTGGTTTTGCCTGCTTCCTGAATCTGGGTTGTGCAATTATCTCACTTCCCCTCTCTATCGCTGGTCTCTCTTCCTGATATGTCTCCCTTAGGTCAGTGATGGGCTGTTGTGAAACTACAGATCCCATCAGGCCTCTACATCTTGGAGTTGCTGTCAAGAGTTTTGCAATGTCTTATGGGACTTGTAGTTTCATGACAGCTGGACTGGTGAAGTTGTTTACGCTTGAGTTGGCATCAAACTCACATTGTGGATATGAGAACGTCTTAGTACTGACACTTTCATCCCTAATAAATATACATCCTTTAGACTTTTAATATTAAAAGTGTGCCATTGCTTAGAGCTGACCTGTGACAAAGAAGCTGTCACAGGTCCACTCTATCGATCGGGAAGTGAGCAGAATCATGCATCCATTCCGATCACTTCCCGATCGTCTTCGAGCAGTGAGCGGTGACTATCAGTCACTGCTCCCCACAGGGGTTCCCCTCTCCGATCCTTCAGCGCGGACTAGAGAAACAGATGAGGGAGGGGTCGGGCACAGCTGGCTTTGCCTCTAGATAGGCAGAGCCAGCTGTCACTAGCGCTGCTGGGTGGATCTCCACAGTATTGTCAGGATCCATCCCAGCTGCGGCACTCTTAGTACGCGATATACTGAGGTGTGGGTCACGGGAGGATGCTAGTATATGTCCTCGTCTGACCCTAAAGAGAACTATGGGGAAAAAACACCCCATACTTCTCTTTTAACCTCCCTGGCGGTCTGATTACTTTTTTTTTCCTTTTTTGTTCTATCTCTTTTTTGTTTTTTTTTACTTTTAAAATTCCCACCGGTTCCGCCCCTCTGCGACGCAGATGCTCGCAAGGGATGGAACCCGGAAGACCGATGCTGGCATCAGCCGGATGACACAAACGGGGATCGTGGACAAGGTAAGAGACGCTACGCTGTAATCCCGAGTGTGACTCGTGGTTACCGCTTATAGTACTGAAAATGAACCCGAGCCACACTCGGGAATACCGCCAAGGAGGTTAATGGCAAGTGCTAAACATATATGCCAGTTCTTATTTTAAACTTCCATTTCTCTATATCTAGTGAACATTTTTATTACGAATTTCATATATTTTTAGATTGAGTGTTTAGTTGTCTAATGCGTCAAAGCTAATTTAAAAGTGTAAATTCTGTTGGTTCTGTAGGGTTTTTTTTTTACTAAAACTTTAAAATGTTTAATCATTTTAAGATTTATAAATGAAAATATCTAAATCTCCCCTTTTTTTAATTAGTATTTCTGTACCAAATCATTTTAAATGGCCCATAGCCTGTCATATTTTGCTGCTTTAATGCACCTTCCAGAACCACATTAGATTGATTAATGGCACCAGGAAGTATCAGAGAAAACCTGGTGGCACATGTTACGATTTAAAAATGTAAAGGTAACATAGTTGTTGGTTGGTAACCCTTGAGGAAATTGTACAATTATCGTGTAATAATGTGGCCAACATTAATCCTCGTTCAAATCTTTGCATTTCTGCACGCGATCCGCATTGCTTTAAATTGCATGTTGCAATGTTTGGTGAGCTGCAGTGCCCATTATTTCTTAATGGTACCCCAATGCACCTAGCCATTGCACATGCATTGTATTGCAATGCACTACATCAGGGGCTGACTGGCAACTTTTAGCCCAGGGGGCAAGTACAACCCAGAGGCCCATGGTGCAGCAACTTGGCCTCCCTCCCGCTCTGCCTCTTCCCCCGCCTTCTCCTTGCCCGTCTCTCACTTTTGCCATCCATGTAACGGTAGGGTGAATGGTCGGGTGATGTGAGGCAGGGAGGGGGTGAGGTGTGTGGAGCGTGGATGCGGGCGGGCGGGTCTGGCAGCGGCAAGCGTGAGGCGGGGGAGGAGGTGATGCATGTGGATGCGGGCGGGTCTGGCAGTGGCAAACGTGAGGCAGTGCGGCGTGTGGAGCGTGGATGTGGGCGGGCGGGTCTGGCAGCGGCAAGCGTGAGGTGGGGAGGAGATGAGGCATGTGGATGTGGGCGGGTCTGGCCGCGGC
>NW_017306695.1:895551-906919 GCF_000935625.1 Nanorana parkeri | reverse complement strand
GGAGGTGCGGCGTGTGGAGCGTGCGGGTCTAGCAGCGGCAAGCATGAGGTGGGGAGGAGGTGCGGCGTGTGTGGAGCCGTGACCAGGGCCAACTAAATAAAAGCTGATTAATCAATGATTGAAAATGTTGAAGACTTTTTCAATCATCGATTATAATCGACTTAGTCGATTTAGTTGTTGCAGCTCTACATTCATCCCCGATTTTCTGGTGACAGTTCCCGGATTGAGGAGACCATCTCCTGACAAATTATGTCTCCGGGATCATAATATAAACTAGGGCTGCAGCTAACTATTTTCAAAATCGATTAGTTAGCCGATTATTAAGCTTGATTAATCGATTAATCAGATTTTCTTTTTTAAAATGGCTCCAGTGATGGACTACTAGCTTGTATTGAGATTGTAGTCCATCACGGGAGCAAGTTTGGAGCGGTGGAAGTAAAAAAAAAAAAAATTGGTGTGCAATATAGTACATTATACAGCGCAATGCAGAATAACGCCAGCTATAGAGGAATACAGCAAATCGCAGCAATAGTACATTATACTATAATGTACTATTGCTGGGATTTGTAGTCCTCTATAGCTGGTGGAGTTCGGCAGTGTGCTGTATAATGATTATACGGCGCAATGCAGAATACCACTGACCAGTTATAGAGGAACACCAAATCCCAGCAATAATACATTAAACATCCTGTATAATGTATTATTGCTGGGATTTGTTGTTCCTCTATAGCTGCTAATGTTCTACAGTGTGCTGCTTTAAAAAAAAAAAAAAAAAGGAAACATTAAAAAGGGATCTCGAGTGACTTACCTTGATTGTCAGCGGTCAGCAGCGAGTCGGGAAGCTCACCGGGAGGAGAGGGCCAGATGCATGTCCTCAGCGTGAGCGGGTTTACCGGCGTGGGCGTGGTGTGAGCGGCGGTGAGCGGGAAATTTACATTTTAGCCGACGAATAGGCGATGGAAAACGTTGACAACGTTTTCCATCGTCGATTTTAATCGACTTAATCGAATAATGGTTGCAGCTCTAAAATAAACCATTTTTTTTTAATACTCACCTGATGCCGGGATCCACCGACAAACGCAGCCTCGCGTCTCCCACGCTGTCAGAATATGCATACAGCGTGTGCTGGTTACTACTTAAACCGGCGCGCGATGTATGCAGCTTCTGAGAAGATACACTATTAGCATAGCGGGAAAGGCGGCTGCGCATTTTGCATCGCTCACGCTACGGTAATAGCGAATCTTTCCAGAAGCTGCACACAGCGCGCCTGTTTAAGTAGTAACCAGCACTACGCTGTATGCAGCTTCTGACAGCGTGGGAGACGGGAGGCCGCACTTTTGGTGGATAAGGGGATCAGGTTGTGACGACACAGTGATCAGTTTATAAGTTAAATGTGTATTGGTGTTGAGTTGTGTTTGAGTGCGTTATGCTGTGTGACCTGGTTATGGAAAGACTATCAGCACCATCCTTCGTTATCTCCCATTGTTCTCTGAGGGAGCTCAGAACAATGACATTCTGGCCAGGCTCCTGCTATGGCTGTCTGGAGTTCGTTAGCAGGTGGACACCTGTGGTGTTGAGCAGACCGATGGTCTGGGAGGGGAGGGGGGATGTGATGGGATTATATTCTGATTTCATCACTTGCTGTATATAAGTTTGTGCAGTTGCTCAATAAAGGAGAGTTTGTTTACCCTACACTCAAGCCTTGGCTAGTGACTGGGGAAACTGGGAGCTACAGATCAGCGGGTTCCAATATCTCCTCAGCAAGGAAGAAGACAGCGGCGGACATACTCATCCTGAGTACGGGGGTCCGTCGCACAGGTATTAAAAAGAAAAAAAAAAAGATTTATTTTATGTTCCCGGGGATAAAATGTCACCGGGTTTTGTTTTAAAAATGTTGTCCCCTTACCTTGGCCTGGTGGTTAGTGGGGGTTCCATGGACCCTGGTTGTGGGTTGGGTCTGCTGTGGCCGTAGCTGCAGTGGCTCCCTCTCTCCTCTCTGCCACCTGCACCCGGCCGGCCCGCGTTAGAACGGCTCTGTCATCGGGCGGCCGCTGGGTCCTCGGCTTCTCGGGCGGCCCTCTACACTGCCTGATTAGAGGGCCGCTCCTGCCTCATCCAGCTAGATCAAGCAGAAGCGGCCCTCTAATCAGGCAGTGTAGAGGGCCGCCCGAGGAGCCGAGGACCCGATCACAGATGCCGCATCGGATGCCGGCCACAGTGGGGGTCACGGGGGCCGTACGTGACAGCATTGGAGAGACCCGGGGGGCAATTGCCACCTTGCCCTCCGGCCCAGTCCGCCCCCTGCACTACATGGTAAACTATTGACATGTATTGTGGTGTGATGCGATTTAAAAAAAAAAGTGCACAGCTTTCTCTGAGTGATTTAGCTGCAGTTGGCAGCCCATTCAATTAAATAGGTTTTCCCTTCCATAATACACCCTGCAGCACGTAGCCCACCTTTTCCTTCTGCAAATATATGTAACTTGCCATTCCTTGACACACTTCAAACTTTAATGGTATGCACTTTTTCTCATCCAGTAGATAGTACCATGTAAATAGTATTGAAAATAGCTGATAGGAGAATACCTAACAGAAATGCTGAGAAATATTTTATATAACTCGCCCCCATGCTCTTCTGTGGCAGTGTTGACTGATATACTGACAACTAAATAATTTGTTGGGTTTGACAGCAGAGCTTATTTGCTTATTCAGGATTTGGGCAGATGTCATCAGTTACATAAGTTTTTAGTTAAAACATTTGCAAATATTTACAGCATAGTCCTACAAATATATAGTGTATGTTGCTAGAGTGCTGATTTCTTTTTTTTATGCAACCATTTGAGTCCCCAGGCCTTTCTGTTTCACACATTATATGTGTATGTTTTGTAGTCTATCCTAACATTTTATGCTTTGCTTTTTCAGGACAAATAGGTCCTGAAATGTGGAAAAAAATACAGCATTGGCGCAATTTATGAACCCCCCCCCCCCATTTGTTTGTCCCAAAATATAAAAGTCTGCTGTTTAAAATATCACATTAATGTGACTTTTCTGTAACATAGCAAAATACTAAACCTCATGGTGAACATACAGGTGAAACTCGAATAATTAGAATATCGTGCAAAGTTCATTTATTTCACTAATGCAACTTAAAAGGTGAAACTAATATATGAGATAGACTCATTACATGCAAAGCAAGATAATTCAAGCCGTGATTTGTCATAATTGTGATGATTATGGCTTACAGCTCATGAAAACCCCAAGAACCCCAAATCCACAACCTCAAAAAAGTAGATTATTACATGCAATCAATAAAACAAGGATTGTACATAGAACAATATCGAACCTCTGAAAAGTACAAGCATGCATATGTACTCAGTACTTGGTTTGGGCCCCTTTTGTAGCACTTACTGCAATTACTTTTGCACGATATTCTAATTATTCTAGTTTCACCTGTATGCGTTTTACTTCAGGAGAGCTCTTTTTTTCACTTTTCAATGCTTTGGAAAAGAGGGTTTGGGTAAATTGTTGCCATACCATTTGAGGTAAGATTGTCAGGTTGACGATGGCATTAATTAGTGCAACAGCAACTTTGATCCATAGAAATACAAATGGCATTGCGTTCACTAAGGCGTTGTTCACACCCAGGCATTTTTGAGCAGTAGAAAATGAGCTTCAAAATGCCCAACACAAGAAATCCCATGATTTTCAATGGCCCTGTTCACACCTGAGTAGCAATACGCCAAAGGCAGAAAAAAGTACATGCGCTTCTTTTGGCAGTTTGCAGCTCGTTTATCCCCCTTCTATTTTAATAGAACTGACCGGAAACGCGCGACAGAAGCATGTTGCACATTTTCTAGCGGACCCGATCGGGCCACCCGTGCAAAAGGGGCCTTGCATGTGTATCTGATGCTTGTACAGTCAACACAAATGTCAACCTGGAAAAAATTAGGGGGGGGGCAGGGGGGAATGTTTTTACTTTTTAGGCTATATAGTAAACATTTTCATGCACAAAAGTTACTCAATACAAAAAAATCCTAAATCCTAATAAAGCAGGCTACTCTAATCTTGTCACATGCACCAGGAAAGCTACCGTCTACCTAAAATGTGCCATTGTTAAAATCTGCTTAAAATAGAACTAAAGCCATACCTTTTTTTTTTTTTTTTAGATTTTTAACACTTTTTTTCAATCTTGTGTTCTTTTGGGGAGATTTCCTTTACTTCCTGTGTGATGGACACAACTGTAAGTGGAAGGAAATCCCTGGTTGTCGGCAAGCTCCACATCAGAAGCCCAGGCGCTGAACGTTTCAGTTTCTCTGCTTTGTGCTGGACCCCGGCAGTTCTAGTGTTAGCGGGGCCCCCAAGAGATGCCCATTAGAATGGCCACCTTTTATGAAATGGCACTGGGGATAGTAGCTTTTAATACCCCAACTGAGCTTAACTGAATCCAACTGCTGAAGAATGTTTATTGCCAGACTTGATTAGATAACATAATATTAAAAACAAAAATCCTTTTCTTTAGTGTTCATTGAGGGGCAAAGGAATTCAGAGACTGTTTGTTGTTTTTTTCCTGGCACCTACAGGGGTATTTGGACAACGGATAAAAACAAAACAGTGACCAGCCCAGTAGGACCCCTTCTAACCTCAGCAGGTCTTATTAAACTTTTCTCGGGAGAGCAGAAAAAAAAATGTCTTTTGCTAGCATTTTTTTTTCCAAGAATCCTTTCCAAGCTGCTTAACTCTCTCTATACGCAGCTATCTGCTTCAGCAACTCCTTAGCACTAGTTTTGAAGACTGTATCCAGACCCTCCTGGATTGGGCAAGTGCACTGCTAGTCTGAAATGTGACATTTGGGTACTCTGTGTTCTGTCTTTGGCACTTTCCAGATCTGAATGTACTGGTTAATTAGCCACACAGGACTTTCTGACTTCAAAGCCGTGCCACAGCTCCAGGTGTGACCGTTTCTTTAAAACTTAATTGTGAGTATGCCATGTGGGCAGAGCACATGGATTGTGTCATTTACTCTCCCCTTCCTCCCCCATCAGAGGAACCTTTTGGCCTCTGGACACCAGGAATGCATATTTCCTTTTCCTCATTTTTCAAGTGCATCTGTGATTTCTTCCCTATTCTGTAGGCCCTCAGCATTTCCAGTTTGTGGCCTTACCATTCAGCCTAGCTTCTGCACCTTGAGTTTTCAACAAAGTACTGGTCCCTGTTCTGTGCTGTTTCCAGGGTATTCCTATTGTGGGATATCTGGCTAATCTCCTGTTGAGGAAACATTCAGCACCAGTGTCGGCCAACCATGTGCCATGAACAGTTCAGACCTTGGAGTTCCTGACTCTTTAGAACTCTTTAGCGCTAGAACCAACTCATCATTTGAGTATCTGGCTGTCATCCTAGGTACAGCTCAAGCCAGAGTTTTTCTTCCCCAGGAGAAACTCTCAACTCTCAAATTCTGATTCTTCAGTCCACAAGTAAGCTGACCCTCCACTTCTGCATGTCCCATTAATCCAGCATGTCCCATTAATTATCTTGAACATTCTGGAGGTTCAGTTGATTTGGTTGTATCTACAGCTCTGAACATTCCAACTGACAGGTCATCCGATCAGGCTCAAGTTAGACAACACCACAGCAGTGGCGTACAACTACCAAAAGTCTTGCCGTTGCAAGAGATGTACAGTATAAAGAGTTATATTCTGGGCAGAACTTCACTTGCACCGTTAACGTCCTTGACGTGGAAAATTTTCAAGCAGAATTCCTAAGCCAGCAGCGCCTGGACCCAGGTGAGCGGTCCCTTTACCCGGTAACGTTCTAGGGCCTGTGTCACTGGTGGAGGACACTGGATGTTTGTCTCAAGACCTCCCAGGTTCATCATCATTAGGCAGCGAGATCCTCTGGCAGAAGCATTGGGTGCTCTGGTGGCTCTGTGGGATCAGTACAGCCTGGTTTATGCCTTTCCTCTACATATCTACTTTGAAGGATCGAGATGGAGGGCATTCCAGTGATCCTTTTCGGAATAACTTTGCAATGGCCCAGGTGGATGTGGTACTCTGACCTTTCAAATCCTCTGGATCTTCTGTCCAACAGATAGTTTACTATCCTGCTTCACAGTTGAAACCTCAATCTTCAGGCAAGGGCATCTCCGAAGCAGTGGTTTCTGGGAAGCTGAAAATGAGGAAATCTGCTTCCTGCAAGGTCTGTGACCACACATGGAAGGCATAATATGCTTGGTGCGAGAAGAGGAACTTTCATTCCTTAAAATTCTGCTTGGGTTGAATCCAGGCCCCTGGGAAATTAAGCCTGGATTGACATTTGACCCAAAGTACCATCAAGAGGCAGATCTTGGTGCTTGCCGTTTTGTTCAGAGACAGTTGGCTTCCCAATCTTTGATTTAAGACTTTTCTGCAAAGTGTCTCTTATATTGCTCCCCCTGTGCACTTCCCTTGACTCTGTGGTATCTGAATTTGGTTCTCTGAGAACTTCAAAGACTGCCATTTTAACCTGTTAGGAGCATTTCCTTTTTCACTCTGACTTAGGTTATCTCTCGATGCCATTACCTCTTGGAGGTGTGTGTCCAAACTGGTATCTTTGTCCTGTAAAGAGCCAAACTGGGTCTTACACAGGTACAAGGTGGTATTGAGGCCTAAACCCTACTTTTTCTTTCTAAAGTGGTTGTGGCCTTTCACCTCAACTGGAGATATTCTTTTTGTTTTGTCCGTCTCCAGTTTATCAGAAGGAGATTTCCCTACATTAACTGGATATAGTTAATACCGTGCATTTCTACCTCTACCAGCCACCTCTTCTATTAGAAATACTGACTCTCTGTCATCCCTGATGGTCCCTGTAAAGGGGAACCAGCCTCTCATACCACCATTTCTCGGTGGCTCAGACAGATCATTATTCAAACCTATGGTCTTATAGATTTGGTTCCACTCTATAAGTTCTGTGAATGCCTCTTGGGCATTTGGCATTCCATATTTGCAAGGCTGCCACCTGCTCACATGTTCTGCAAGTTTTACCAGGTGGATGTTCAGACCTCATCTGGTGCCAGCTTCAGGTGTAAATTTCCCTAGGCTGCTGTTTGAGCTCCAGGCACTCCCCAGTTCAGGTTTTTTTTGTTGGCCTGTTAGTGTTTTACTACTGTACTCTTACTTTTGCATGTCCCAACAATCTCTACATTCCTGTGTCTCTCTAGTAACCCTAAATGAAATGCAGTTTTTACTTAATGTAAAATCAATTTCTTGGATTTGGAGGCAAATTTCTAGGTTGCCATTCATCAAGATGAACGAATTGGGGAATTCAAAATGTTACAGTTGTCACCAGAACAAGAGGTGAGGGTAAATCATCCAATGGTGATCATTGGTTTTGTGATAACTGTCTAAGAGGGTAGTTCCCCACTCTTTGTAGAGAACACACTGCATGTTCAAGACAGAAAATAAAAGGAAATATCCCCAATGGGACCTCTGAGCTGCACATGCAACCATCTTTTCAGAACCCTGAAGAGGCATTGGCAGAAATAACCTGACCATTCAAAGAGTCTGAAGAGGGGCTGAGGGTAGTTGAAGTGTCAGCAGACACTTCAGATAGTCTCCTAACTATATAAATATTTGGCTAGGATCACATGCTATGATCTAATAACCAATATTTTGTCATCCAATATAAAAGGTTTGGCTATACATCCCCAATTCCAAAAAAGTTGGGACACTGTGTAAAATCTACATAAAAACAGAATGCAATGATTTGCAAATCTCATAAACCCGTATTTTATTCACAAGAGAACATGGAAAACACCAAAGGTTTAAACTGAGAAAATGTACCATTTTAAGAAAAATATAAGGTCATTTTGAAATTGATGGCAGCAACATGTCTCAAAAAAAAGTTGGCACAGGGTCATGTTTACCATAGTGTAGCATCCCTTTTGTTTTTAACAGCACTCTGTAAACGTCTAGGAATTGAGGGGCCAGTTGCAGGAGCTCTTGGAAGAAATGTTGTCCCATTCTTGCCTGATATAGATTTCTAACTGCTCAACAGTCCTGGGTCATTTTTGTCTGACTTTTTGTTTTAAGGATCCGCCAAATATTTTCAATTGGTGAAAAGTCTGGACTGCAGGCAGGCTAGTTAAGCACTCAGACTCTTCTTCTACGAAGCCATGCTGTTGTCACAGATGCAGTATGCGGTCTAGCATTGTCCTGCTGAAATATGCAAGGCCTTCCCTGAAAAAGATGTCATCTGGATGGCAGCATATGCTGCTCCAAAACCTGGATATATCTTTCAGCATTGATGGTACCATTCCATACATGCTAATGCTCCGCCATACCAGAGATGCAGGCTTTTGAACTGAGCGCTGATGACAAGCCTGAAGATCCTTTCTTCTTTAGTCTGGAGGATGCAACACCCATGGTTACCAAAAAGACTGTCAAATTTTGATTCGTCTGACCACAGAATAGTTTTAAACTTTGCAACAGACCATTTTAAATGTTCTTAGGCCCAGAGAAGACAGCAGCGTTTCTGGATCATGTTCAGCTATGGATTCTTTTTTGCATGATAGAGCTTTAACTTGCATTTTTGGATGGCATGGCGGGCTGTGTTCAGACAGTCATTTTTGGAAGTTTTCCTGAGCCCATGCAGTGAAGTCCATCACAGAATCATGCCTGTTTTATTAAAGGGCATTTAATATTGTGTTTATGCCTTGTCTCTTGCGCACAGAGATTTCTCCAGATTCTCGGATGCTTTTGAAATTATGTACTGTAGATGATGATATATTTAAAGCCTTTTACGTTTAGGAGCATTATTTAGAAATTGCTGCCATTAATTTCAAAATTACCTTTTTTTTTTTTTTTTGCTCTAAATGGTAAATTTTCTCAGTTTAAACTTTTGGTATGTTTGCTATTGTTAATAAAATGTGTTTGTGAGATTTGCAAATCATTGCATTCTGTTTTTATGTAGATTTTACACAGCGTCCCAACTTTTATGGAATTTAGGCTGTACTTTTAACTACCTCCCGGCCAGCCGCTATGTATACACGGCCGGCCGGGAGCTTCTTGGATGTAACTGGGCGTGTATACACGTCCTGTTACATCCGCCCACGAGTGGAAATCCACACTATTTGAAAAAGAGGCAGCGATGCCCGTTAATACAGCGTTGCATGATGGAATAAATGTCAAAGTACTGCAGCGCTGAACACTGAAAAATGGCCTGGCCAGGAAGGGGGTCTAAACACCTGGTCTTCAAGCGGTTAAGATGTGTTCTTTCATTTTTTTTTGCCGCATGCTATGGAAAAACAAAACAATAAATACATTAACGTGCAACTGAACTTTTCTTATCTTTAGATAGCGTGGATAGGGATTCGAGCACATGTTGGGTTTTTATTATTCTCTGTTTTTCTGTTAGGTAGATGCACCCCCACTATTTGTTCTGGTGACCGTTATCACTGGCAGTGAAAGTAATAGGAAATCCCAAGTTTTGGGTTGTCATCAGGAATAGATGGGAAATCTTCCAATGGATACGCTAGTTCTGATGACCATGCTCACGACCACGGATTTTCCTCTCTTTGGTGGGAATTACTCTTGTGGCTATCGGAGAGAAAGCCAAGAGAAATCTCACCAATGGGGTACAAATGGCAAAAAAAGCTGATTGGTTATAACCCTCCCTTCCTCTATCCAAAATGTAAAAAGGTTTTGGCTTCAGCTCTACTTTAAGCTGACTTTAACAATGGCACCTTTTAGGTAGACTACTGTATACCTTTCCTGGTGCATGTGACAAGATTAGAGAAGTCTGCTTTATTAGAATTTAGGATATTGTTTTGTGTGGATTTAACGTTTGCGCTTGAAAATGTTTACGACACACAAGTTGAGTTCAATGTTCCCTCATTGTTATTTAATATTGCAGGAATTCTTATATTTGAAGTGGTTTAAAAGTCTGTAAAAATCATCTCAGC
This sequence comes from Nanorana parkeri, assembly GCF_000935625.1. Lineage (NCBI taxonomy): Eukaryota > Metazoa > Chordata > Amphibia > Anura > Dicroglossidae > Nanorana > Nanorana parkeri. The sequence goes on along the minus strand of NW_017306695.1, from coordinate 896,985 downwards.
ATGGATTTGAAAATTAATTCCTGTATTGGAGAGAAAAAAAATGTTTAGTTCATCCTGTTATGGAATTTTTGTATTCTTGCAAGGATCTTGCATGTATCAATAATATATCATAGTTGTCACAGCACATTTTCTATTAATGTTCATTTATTCTCTCTTGTAACAGAGCCACCTTCAAAACCTGAAATTATAAGCCAGGCAACATTTTTGGAAACAGGAAAGCTAAACCTGGTAAGCCAATAAAAGGGATCATTATCTGACATAATTGGAAACATCTTTTATATTTTTTTTTCTTTGGCATCACCTGTCTGTTTTCTTTACAATTATAAAGACATTTTTTATGTACAGTGTTGAATCAGCACTTGTTTTTTATTGATGCAGGTTGGAGACTGTGTTGCTAAAGACAGCTATCCAGATGGCAATATTACATGGTACAGAAACGGCCAAGTCCTTTTGCCAGTGGATGGAGGTATGCTCTACATTGCTTTGATTTTATTGTTTGTTTCTGTTGCCTTGCTGGTTAAATGGAGTAATCTCTGCCTGAAGCCTAAGATTTTTCATAGAATTTAGAAAATGTGCTTTGTTTATAGTAGGAAAAAAATGCTAATTATTTTGCTTTGGCTCGTAAGTATAGCTGATGGTGATAAACTTGGTAAAGCAGTAGCATTTAAGCTTTATGTAGAGTGCCTCAGTAACCCCAAAAACATTAAGCACTTTATTATGCAGATATAGACTTAATCTAGTAAATTGGAACTTTAACTTGCTGTCTCCTGCCTCTAAAGCATGGACAGCCTCAGTCAGTGTGAGACAGTGGACTAATATGTTTGTAAATCAGTAAAGAAGCTGGACAGAATTAGAGTCTGTGAACATATGTTTGCACGCCACATACAGCATATCACGGTCTGAATTTCATTCATAGTGGAGATCGTAGAGGGGTTAAAAATAATGTGCCAAATTGATTGTGAGGTAGAAGTTATTCCTAAATCTGGCCTTCTTTCTTGTTTATTAAAGCCTATTTTTCAGTTTTAATCCACTAAATACATTTCAGGTGCATGAAAAAAAAGGTGTGCAAAGTCTTAACACCCATTCTTTTTGTGTGGAAGCAGTGAACTCTCTGCAGAAGTCTGACATGCTCCCTGCTGAGATGAAGCTAGAGCTTTCCAAACAGCAAGGAGCTTGAGCTTTCCTAATTGCAGAGCTATAGGTCTGAACGAGGTGAGGGCATGTCTGACTTCTGCCATCTAAACCAGTTTTCATTTTCCTTTTTAAAATGCACATTTCAGATCCCAGTATTTGCAAAATATCCCCAAAAGCCATATTTTATTAAGCTCTTGCCGTCCGCCCGTAGTAAAAAAACGGACGGACGGCACTGCTGCATTGGTGGGTTGCCGTCGCCAGACGGCATTTTTTTTCTGCTCGCGCGTGCCCCCTAGCGGG
>NW_017306695.1:892506-895434 GCF_000935625.1 Nanorana parkeri | reverse complement strand
TCGGTGATTTTTCCTTAATATATAAAAAAAATAAAAACCCCAGTGGTGAATAAATACCACCAAAAGAAAGCTCTATCTGTCCCCAAAAAAAGGTATAAAATTCATTTCAGTACAGCGCTGCATGACGGAATAAATGTCAGTCAAAGTACCGCAGCGCTGAATACTGAAAAATGGCCTGGATGGGAAGGGGGTTTAACACCGCGGATGTCAACTGGTTAAAGAAGAAAATTTACATTTCTGTATTTTCAGGTAAAAAAAGAAGTTTACAATGTTTAGTTCATGCAAACAGAATGTAATCTCTGAACTGACCTCTAACCATTAAAGCTAGCTATGTCTACTTAATACATGTAGACGAAAGCTGGGTACACACGAATCAAATTTTGGCCGATGTTTTCACAAATACCCTGTGTGTACCCAGCTTTGTGCTGGTGCATGCTTTGAAAACTGCTAATGGCTTACATTTTAACAATTACCTATTCAGCATTAATCTAAAAGATGTCTCTAAAATTGCTCTTAAACATCTAACGGCTGCATGGATATGTTGTGCGATTTTTAAATTTTTTATACTTTTTACTTTCTTTAATGGTACTACTGTTTCAAGGGGAGCATCAATGGTAATTATGATAAAATGATTAGAAGAAAGAAGTTCAGTGTTTCGGTTTATTTTAAGTTTGATTCTGAATTCTATAAATGTCTGCATAAGAAGGAAGATTTGCAAAATAAATCAGTGCTGTGCCGTGGAGCTCAGATACTGTTTTTTTTTTTTTTGCTGACAGAGAGCTCATTTGTTTGAAGATCAATGTTTTGCAAATGTAGGGATAATCGTCCATATCATGAGGTTTTGTTCTTGCAGTCTGCAGATGAAGAGTTGTCTGCTCAGATACTGTTACCCATATTATAATGAAAACGGCTCTGTGGAGGGAAATGAATACTTGTAGAATTTCCTGTGTTTCTTTGCTTCATATACATTAATTTGATTGTACAAACATTAACATCGACGTTTGTGGAGGACAGAAGCATTCTGTAGGCAAAAGAGATCAATCTGCCATTCTGTCTCTGACTGTAATCTTTGTAATGATTTGCATAAGAGCCCTCATGATAGCTAAAACTGAATTGAAAGATTGCCTACCTGCTCATTGTTTGTGTGAAATTCATATACCGGTACTTTTAAGGTAGCTTATACAGAATGATTTAAAGTCATTCTGTATAAGCTTCTTAAAGCACAAGTTAGTGGGAGTTTTTTTCTTAACCCTTGCAGAGGGGCTACCCCGCACTGCACGGCTAAATTGCTTAACTGGATATCTGGTTGGGCCTGGGTTTGGTCTAGGGAGGAAAATAACAGTTATACGCACCTGATCCTCGGAGTCGGCTTGCTGTTAGACCTGTCCCTCGAGCGGTATCCTCCTCGACCTCAGAGATGGAATGTCCCTTGGTGTCCTCGCATCCTATGCACTGCATAGCAACAAGCAGAGAAGGAGGCAGGCTAGAAGGAGCATTGTCACAGCTGGCCGATGCCAAGGATGGGGTGAGTATAATTGTTATTGTACTCCATAGACCACAACAAGCAATTAACCCTTGCAGTGCGGGGGTAGTCCCACTACAATGGTTAAGAATAATTTTCCCCAGAGTTCTGCTGGGCTGGTTCACACTTTACATGCAGTAAACATATAACACATAAAATGCTTGATGGATTGCCTTACTATAATTATGCATACATATGAAAGCTTTGTTCTTGTTTAGTTTCATTTACTTTTCCTGAACCGCAAAGTAATTTCAAAACATATCAAGTATATTCATAATTTGTAAATGTGCAGCTTTCATTAATCCCTGCACAACACTGAAACACATATGTGGCCTCATAGAAGTGGGCTTTCTTTTTGTGGTGCCCCATATATGCAACTTGTGTTTGTGCTGGAAGAGAGCTCGATAACAGAGACTGAGCTGACACCGACAGTTACTGATCAGGAGTCCCAGTTGTAATCACTGTAATAGGAGCAACAAGAAAACATTTGAAAATTGTGCTTTGATGCTGCTCTTCGTAACCTGCTGTCCCAGACACAGCCTACAGTCCTAAACAGATCATTATATTTGTATTAATTAAGCACCATACTCAATTATCATCAATTAATACCATGAACAGAGATTAGTTAATAGAATGAAGTGAGCAACTGGTATATTAATGGTTTTGTCAATTCCCTGGAGAAATGAGGATGATACAAATCTCCCTGTGCAGCAAGTTTACTTGAATATCTCCAGACAAAGTAAGCAGAACTAAGTTAATAAAAAGAAATGGCAAGTATATCTTTATTGCTTTTTAATTACACGCAGATGTAAGAGTAGTCTTCTTACATAAGCAAGTGTTCTAGCCGACTCACATAAAACGGTTATCTTGATGTGATGGTGCATCCTGAATGGCAAGCTTAAATAAATAGTTTCCTTACTATAATGATTAGAAACGTACAGTACACTTGTCTATAAACACCTCTAAAATACTTGTTTGGATGTATGTGTGCTGCTGCACTTGACTGAGTGTGATTGGCTGCTAAAGCTGAACTCCATGCAGATATTCAAATGAATAGTTGCACAAGGTGCCCTTCAAAATATTTTAATGCCTCATTATTATTATTATTATACAGGATTTATATAGCGCCAATAGTTTGCACAGCGCTTTACAATATATTTATATAAATGTCAGCACCCCCTTTATTAACATGGTGCAAACCTCTGAAATACATAGAGGCTGATCAGAATGAATAAATTGATATCTGGTTGGGCCACATGATGAGATATTTCATTTTGGAAAATAGCCCCTTTAAAATTATTTGTTATAAAAGATGTATTTTTTTTTTATAGCCAACACCACATTATGTTTATCAAATACTCTGCTATGTATGCATGTATATGTGTATATATATATATATGTGGCTA
>NW_017306695.1:818069-892191 GCF_000935625.1 Nanorana parkeri | reverse complement strand
TAGCTTAAGGAAAAAAATGTTCATCCTGCTTTAGAACCACATCCCAAAATGAAAAATAAATAAATATTTCGCATTGGTCAGTGTTTGTCTGTGTTCTTTATTATAGTTGTGAATGTGGACTGGTGGAAAGAAAAAAACCCAACAAGCGGTCTTCTTAGCATGCGTTCAACATTGCAGTACATGTCAACAAAAGAGGATATAGAGGCACAGTTTTCATGTGCAGTGACTTATTACATGCCAGATGGACTGGCAACAATGGATTCTGATCCAGCCGTATTCGATATTTACTGTAAGTTTATTCTGCCGGCTTATTTTCATTTCTTATGTAATATTGCTATTTATTTGGATTTGACTTGTATCATAAATCTGTAAAGTATAAAGTGTTCTAAACCTCCTTTTGGTTATTAACCAAGATGAAGAGTTTTCACGTATTATTTGTTCTGTGAAATTAGAATTATATTTAGTTTCTGCATTTACGATACATTGCCTTGCAATGGTTGGCTCTTGAACCAGTGCCCACAATACAGTGAAAGAATAACTTTATTCTTGTATAGTTATCCTATATATACTCATCTATCCACAATTCTGGCAAATATAATACTGAATGCTTTGCAGATATTTTCTGTTTATGGTCAATGCAGGTTGACTCAACCACTGGCTTCCTATATTGATAACAGACTCTGAAATAAAAGTTTTTGTACTTTTTTTTTTTTTTTTCATGGCCATTACAAACGGTCTCATTCTAAGCTAGCTAATTTGGTCAAGGTTTTAAGATCCTATAAGGTAGTGATAAGTGGATAGACAAGCTGGTAGATGTTTTCTTATTTGGTGTTTATGTAAGCTGTAGTTAAGCTCAATATAATAAAGTAGTATTTTTCACACAATGTAGTAAAATCTTTTACATTAAGACAGCTAGTACACAGTGTTCATGCTGTTTGCACAGAAAAACCATAATGAGTCCAACTTCATTTCTGAAAATGTTCTGTGATGTGTATTTTTTTTATCACAGGGGTGTTTGCTTGCCACCCTTTAATTAGGGATTGTTCTCTTTGTGGAAGGTACCCATTAACTTCAATCCATGTATAAAAGATGCATTAAAGCAATTACCTTCCCCTGCTTAATGTATAACTGTGTATAATTCAATCATTTAAATTGCGTATTATGTGCAGGGTAATTGTGTGCTTGATAAATTTGTTTTAACAAGTCAATTCTTTTCTCAGACCCTACAGAGAAGGTGACAATTCATGTACAGTCCACCAAAAAAACAATAAAAGAGGGAGATAACATCACACTAAAATGCATAGGGAATGGAAATCCACCTCCAGAGGAATTTTTGTTCTACCTTCCAGTAAGTTGTCCTCTTTCTTTATCTGCTTGTCATTGTTATTTAGACCTAAAAGTGGGCGGTATGACTTCTGTTCACATAATCTGTTTACAAAATGTGTTAGCATTCCATACATACCATTTGGCAGAAAAGATAACAGCCCATAATGTTTGGGTGAAAGCTATGTGAGCCTGTTTGTAAAGTAATTTTAAACCTTGCCTCTGCACCCCCATTGTATATGCAATAATCTTGAGACAATGTTATGAGGTATATGGAAATGAGGTATTGTCTTACATTTTTACAATAGTTGTGTGTGTGCTCCATTCATTGAACAGTATAAAAGTATTGGGGGAAAAAATGGGAATGAGGTGAGCCTATGGGTATTGTAAGGAAAAAAAATTATGCTAAGTGGTAGATGCTATATGATTTCAGTGAAAAAGAAAATCTCTTCATGCCAGAGATAGGAAATGATTGTCCTCATTTTAGGAATAAAGCCTTGCAGAAGAGGTAATGGCTAATTCAGTGAAGGGGCGGGGACTGTGCACATCATGCATCATGTCTTTGAGCTCTTTGTGTGGTAAAGGTAACAGATATTTATCTCTGCAGGTCCTGTAATCCTCTTCAAAGCCATGTAGAAAGTATTAAATATAGTTTCAATAATTTTAGCAATCAAATCACCAAGCACAGGATAGTATCTTATAACATGCATTCATGTTATATTGCACTGTAAGTTTGATGTGCTCATTAATTCCTTCTGGGAACCATTTCCATTGCTATAAGTTCCAGCTATATTCTTTGTACTATAGATTTAGATCAAAGATATGTAGGCAAATGTGATGCAGTTGTTAAACTGTGCATGTGCTGGTGCCATATAGATTGTTTGGTGAGATGGGGCACTTTGTTACACCTTTCACAGAACTATGTATGCCTCTTCAGACAGTATGGGAATCATATGTGAGATAATATAAACAACAGACTGTTAGAAAATGCATCGTTACAATGCATCCACTTGATGGACCTTATATAAAAATAAAAGATTTTCAAAGTTGTGAGCATGAAGCCTGATTCCTAATACCAAATGTGCAAAGCAAAAAAAGGGACTGCAAACAAAATGTTTTGTCATAAAGCGGAAGTTGGTTTGAACCTCTACCTGATTTTTATGACTCATTATGGATTTATATGTCCCCCTTCCCATTGAGGTTATCTCCTGTCATGGTGGCACCAGTTACAAAAAGAGAAAATAGGGCAAAATCTTTTCAAAGGAGAAAAATGTTGAAGTTCCACATTAAACCATTATAGCAACTTTGTCACATGGCGGAGCATATTTCGGGATTATGACATTAATAAGGAAAAATTACCTCTTTCTTGCCATGAATTATAAAAACAATACTACCCCATGGCTCTCTAATCTACGCAATAATTACATTTACAATATTACATAGAAGCCTCTGATTATGAGGGGCATTGTATTTTCACATAATAAGAAACAATGGGAACTCTGTTTTTCAGTTAGAGACTTTGAGATATACTTGTTTTTAATACTAATTATACAAGATGATCAGCAAGGTACAGCCACTGTGGATATTTACTGAACATAAAGCAGGGCCTACCTAGGTCATCGAATAAGGTTGTCCCTATGTGTATATATAATTACAAACTGTACAGAGAGGATAGGTTTTTAAAACACTAACACATAATTATGAGGTTTACACTAAGCTGATCTTTTATGTGCATCTAATATAATATATTAAACATGGTTTGACCAATGAAAGCAATGAACAAAAAAGGACCAGCAGAAGATAAAGTACTAGTCAGCAGTATTGCCTGGGGTCCCCCTGCACCTGATCTTTTCCTATTTACTAAATATCCATGACTTTTTCTGCTCTGTTTCTCAGTGTTTGTGTCCATCTTGGTAGAGGCAGGGCTTTGCATCCTCATGTTTGTGCTGCCACCTTTCTGAGGTGCAGAAATCACAGACCTAAAAAAATTAAAAGCAGAAGTAAGGAAATCCTTGCACTGTAGTTTTCTCTTAAGAGGAACGATGAACAGTAATGTAATGACATCACAAGAATCTTGAGAAATTAGCAGCAGTTCCTTACAAGATCTCACACTACAGAAACTAAAGGTACAGGTATTGCATTGCTATTTTCAGGAGAAATTTAAGGCAAAATGTAGATTTGTCAGGGAGCTGTCACAATTTCCACTAGAACTCGATGTTCTCCTAAAGATAACAAATCTTCATGATTTTAAGTTTACGCCCACTTTAAATTATTTTGTTTCCCATTAGACTAATTATTTTCTTGATTTGTATTTATCTTTTACTGTTTTAAATAGGTTACATGTAATGACTGTGTGATTTATTTTTTTGTTTCTTTTTGTTTCCCTAGGGTCAGGAAGAGGGGATACGTAGTTCAAGTGCCTACCATATAACTGACATAAAAAGAAATGCAACTGGAGATTATAAATGTTCTTTGCTAAATAAAATAATGATTGCTTCAACAATGGTAACCGTACATTGTAAGTAACAGTCTGCCTAATTCAAACCTTAAATTGATTCTGCCATTTGCTTCTAGTTTAGCTGTTTGGCTTTTAATAGATAATTGCAATGCATGGGTTTATTTGACTGCAGTTCTTTTTTGAATTATTTCTAAAACAAATAAATATTGCGGTTAGTTTCATGTTTTCAAGGGGCAAATGTGGATTTTTAGTTTTATCATTATATGCATTTCCATGAAGATGGCATGACTTTATCAGCAATGAAAAAAAAGTCTTAGGGCTGTATTTTGCTATGTATGTTAAAGGAGAACTATGAGGCGAGTGCTTTTCACTCACCTCATAGTTCTAGCCGACCTGTGACAATGAGACTGTCACATGTCGGCTCAGTAGATCGGGAGGTGAGCGAACACATACCGGGTTCGCTCGCCTCTCGATCATGTCACGGCTCTGTGCCGTGACAGGGGGAGGGGCTGGATTTCCCTCTCCCCGCTCCTATCTGCCAGCGCTGACTGGCGGAATGGACGGGGGAGGGGGCGGATACAGCGGGCTCTGCCTCTAGATAGGCAGAGCCAGCTGTCACTCACGCAGCTGGGCGGATCCCGTCATCTAAGTCGGGATCCGCTCCGGCGTCTCAGTATACCGCGAGCTGTAGCTCGCGGTATACTGAGCTTAGGGTAACGGGAGGATGCTAGTTTGTGTCTTCCCGTTATCCTAAGGAGAACTATGGGGAAAAACACTGACCCCATAGTTCTCCTTTAAATATATATATCTTTATTAATGATAATGTTATCTTTGTTTGGAATCACCAAATTTTACATTTTTTCATTGGTTTTGTTTTATTGTGAAATATATCTTTTTTTACTTTGTGGTGTTCAGTTGTGGGCAAGCTATGGATTTGAATATTTATGTAATATTACAATTTTTCTTACAGTTAGTTTCAGTTCATTTATGTTAAACTTAATGCAAGATGTTTTGTTCATTGCATTGATTTATAAGAACCATGGTACCACACTTTATTTATATCACATTTATTTTAAGAGTCAGCCCATTCTGACATCATATGAGCCAAATGCTTCAATTTCTTGGGGGCTACCTGTCCCTATTCCCCACTTAATGTCGTAGATTTTTCCACTTTTGTCTTCTACATAATAGTTGATTCACAATCTAGCAGAGTGGGACATCCTCAAAGTCTGTGGCATACAGACCCATGAACACAAGTATAGAAATTAAACCACTAGAGCTCCTAAAATTGTAATGGTGAGGAATGGTGGAATACATCAAATCAGTCATTTTATTGTAAGGGATGGCAAGTGAACTCAGGTCTGATATCCCTACTGGTTTCCGACCAAACCTGCCCAATATAATCATCAGTTAGGTGAGCCTTCATTGGAGCCTGAGTGATTTTACAGGGTGAACAGTATTTGTTTGTAGTTAGATTGCATAAAATGTTTGTTTGTATTTTTAAAATTCACATAAAGCTTATAGGAAACCGGTATTAAAGTAATTTTTAAAAAAAATGTAAATGCAATATATGAACATAGAATGTGTTTTATGTATTTGTAATGTTTTTTGTTCTCTGTATATTGATCAGTATTTATTATTTTTGAGGTGTGCTAAACTCACAGCACGTTTAAGGGTCTCGTACACAAGAGCTTGCCAACGTGCGTGTAAGAAAAGGGATAGCCTAGAAATGTATTGCTTTCATTTAACATTCAAATCCAATGTTCAGGATGTTTTGGATTCCCCTATAAGGCCCTATGTTGCTCTGGATTTTTTTCATACAGTACATCATCCTAAAGAAAATGGATTGTGAATTATGTCAACATTTTTTCGAGTAAATTCAATGCCAGTGCTTGGTTTTGATTTGTTACGCATACTTAATCAAAACCACATGAAGATCTCTTCTGTACAATTTGACTTTTTGTTATCTTTTAGTCTATGTGCGGTATGTGTAAATAAAACAACATTTTGCACTCCTAATTTGCAGCTACTCACACACATGCATGCTTTTTCAGATTAATGCATAGCACCCATAGTGAGCCCATGCAACATTCATTAATATGAATTTAAATCTGAAATTGGTCCTTAAAGCCAAGTAACAGACAATGCAGATACATGTTCGCACATTGCCTCCTCTTCTCTCCACTGCCATCAAAGCACTTAAACAGTCAATAGACAATAGAAGGTATCTGGCATCGATTTGTGGAGAGGTCTTTAAAAGAGGATTGTTTCCTTTAACAACTATCTGAGGCCTATGGAGAGATGACACAATGCATGCTACAGAACACATACAGCATCCACTTATCAGTGGGAAAGCAGTGCATAAACAAGGTTTTCCCCTCAAAACTCCCATTTCCTAAAAAAAAAATATATATATATATATATATATTGACCAATGTATCTGGAACTTTTGATCTTCATGCAATGGGGTTGAAAACGTTTGAACACTGTTTGCACAGGCTGAAGTGTCCTGATGAGTCAACCATACATGTCTACGGTACTGGCAGACCGTTCATTGTCCAGGGTAATTAGTTGAAGATGTCTTCCCTTCGCTGCTTTCATCTTAATTGACATAAATGTGTGTGCTTGGCTACATGCATACATGTTCATGGAGCAACCAATGGAGTCTGATCTGTAGGAACTCTTACTAACTCTATTCCCAATCAAACATCCTCTGCTGGGAAAATGGAGAAAAGATGCATCTAGACAGTAAGGGGATCTCATCCAGGCTTTACAAATGTGTGCATAGGACTTCCAATATGAAGTTATATTAGTTCACAACATTTAGTATTAATCACAAAGGCTGTAAAATGCTGATCCATGATTAGATGCAGTGCTGGAACAGACAACGTGATGCATCTTCTGTGGAGACTTTCAATGCTACATAGATTTTGAAAGAACAAAAACATTGTTTGAATCAGTTCTGCTAAATCCTGAAATCTGTTTGAGAAGTGACGAAATTAACATGCTTGACATTAGGTATGGGGTGCTTCTTGGTTAGCAAACGAACTGCACAAATATGGATGATAATCCCTTTAATCAGCTGCTAAAATGCAAAGATAGCAGGTTCTGTATTTGTGCTTGGAATAAGTACATTACTTACGTAAATTCTCTTTCAAAATTTGAAAAAAATAAAACAGGGCTGAATGTCTAGACTCTTGAGGCTTCGCTCTTTCAGAACATTAAAGATTATTTAATGCTCCGTAACTGATGCTATCTTTAGCTTGTATCACCAAGTTATTCCCTATCTGTTAGACATCTTGTAGTGTCTAATCTGGAATATAAGTCATTGTGTACTGATGGTGTTATACTGCTTGTAGCAGTTGGGAAATACTTGCACAGCTTAGATGTTCTGTTTATTGCATACTTAAAAAAGAGAACATATAATCACTCTGAACTGTTTTATACAGTTATCAAATTGATATTTTGATTTCCAGTCTCCGCAGGGTTTGATATTTTAATTAGTTTTTACAAAAAGGCTGGTTGTTTTGGAATACTGCACTCTTCAGTATTACCTAAGCCCATTGGTGAACATTGCATGTTTTGCAGTATCATTTGCAACTTAACTTAATCATCATTATTGTAATTTAGCAAAATATAAATAGCCTTAATTATCTAGGTTAAATAACTGAAACAAGACAGACTCCATATTTGCTAGTCATTCAAAAGAAGAGGTTCAAGGAAGGGATGAGAAAGCTTTGACAACTAGAATATGTACACAATATAAAATGTAGTCTGTCTTTGTGATTGGCACAAAGAAAGGCAGTGACCTGAAACTCTGAGCATTAGACCGGACAGTCCTTTTATATACCTAGCTTTTATGGCAAGCACATCAATTACAAAGAATATAAATGTAGGGCAGGGTATTTCCACTCCCATGACTGTTTCTAAATACATTCCGTTAATAAACATGACAGTCGGCCAAGAAGAAACACACCTCAAAATGGCAGTGTGCTTTTCTTAGATACCTGTATAACAAGCACGCATGAAATATCTCTCTTCTAGCAGCAGTATTTCAGAACACATGTTTGTTTCCAATTTATTGAATGGACATTATTTGATGTAGGTCTTCTAACATGCTGCCTGCCAAAGTTGCTGTCTCGCTTTGCTTCTGGATCATTTTACTCTTTGTGATTTGTTGTATTAAATGAAAACCCTGTTATTTAAAACCGTGCCAATCTGCTTATTAATACATTTCTGGTGGGGTTTTTTTTTTCCTCCCGTTTCAGATTTGGATTTGTCACTAACACCCACTGGAGATGTCACTATACAAGTTGGAGACAGTCTTTCTGTTTCATGCATTCCTTCTGCAAGTAAAAATGTTTCAGTCACATGGATGAAGGTAAGCAGTGTGCAGTCCTCCGACATAAAACAATGCAAGTAGCAAGGTTTTGTACCCATCCCACCCAAAAAGTTTTAAAACCAGAGTACAGTGAGATTGATAAACTAATTTCTGTAAACCAGGGTTTTCCCAAATGTTGTGTGCCACCATTATGCCAGTTGCAGTTCATGGGAGCTAGCTATCCTGAAGTGTTTAATCAGGGTGGCATCATCTACGAAACGTCTGTTCAAGCCCATCAAGCAATTTAAGCCCATCAAGCAATTTAAATGTGCATATTAGACTGACATGATTCTTCCGTTTGGCACTGGAAATAATTGACACTAGAATGAGCATTTTGTATGTATAAACCTTTTCCACACTTGAGAACCATTTACAGTGAGAGCTAATTCCACCAGTGGTACATGCCAGTTTTGGAAGCACTGCTGTAAGCAAGACCCATTTGACCTAGACTGCTACATTTCATTATGTGCACTATTGTTTCTTAGTAAAAAAGCTTAGAAGCCTTATTCTCTCTATTCTCCATGGGCTAGACTTCAAACCCCTTCAACCTAATAGGAAAACAACTCATGGTATGATTTAAATGGGTACTAAGTTTTGTTACTAAGAAGGCATTTGCCTTCACTTGTCTTGCATGATAAGGTGTCAAGTTGTATTCCTGCACCCCCTGCTACACTTCAATAAGAAGAGCCGCTGTATTTCCTGGATCATGCAGTAATTCACACATAAATCAATTTTGTACGAACAGTGATACTGGTGTGTTGGGACTGCTTTCCACAGTGAGGTCTGTGTTATGAAGCCTGGCATTTTTATACAAGAGCCAGTGTTTTCATGGATCAAGTACAGTTAAACTTCTGGAGAGTCCAATTAAGTGTGTGGCTGGAATACGAAAGAAAATCCCTTACAGAATTTCAATATAGTATCTAAATGTTTAGGAGCCAATACCTCCAGTTTCTGTCTCCCTTATTTCCCCTGCTCCAATATTTAAAGGGTCTAAATTTTCCTAATTAAAAAAAATCAGAAGCTTTTAGCTATCTATAGCTTTAATAAGTGTTTTTTGTCTGTCGATTCATAATTTCTGTTGCCTATTTATCTGCTGTTATTTTTTGAGCCTATAGCTGGCTATACACTGTTATATTTTCTTTGTTCAACCTGTTCGCCTATGAGCATGGATAGAGAAATTCCCGGATGTTTTCATTGTTTTCTGACAGTAGCTGCCGGCCTAAGCGAAGCTTGCAGCTGATCACCTGCAAGCTCCATTCGGTCGAAGACTCTCCGTCCAGCTCCTTTGATCTCCTCCTGATCGAAGGATGCCACTCTGCAAATTTGCATAATGTATTGTCAGCTTAACATTATATGTATGTATGTGTGTGTGTGTGTGTGTGTGTGTGTGTGTGTGTGTATATTATTATTATACAGGATTTATATAGCACCAACAGTTTACGCAGCACTTTACAATATAAGGAAGACATTACAATCACAATACAATTCCAGACAAGATGGTAAGGAGGGCCCTCCCCTTGAGGGCTTTCAATCTAAAAGGGAGGGGCAAGTGATACATGAGGAGGTAGCTGTGTGGGGATGAATTGTTTAAGAATGTGATTTATTATATACACCGTAAGCTAAACCTTTTTTTTTTTTTTTGGTTACAGAACAAAAAAATCCCTGCACAGCCATCATTCACAAATCTACAATATAGAGATTCAGGGGTTTATGAATGTGAGACCAGCCTTATGGAAGTTGATGGTCTGAGGAGAAAAAAGACACTAAGACTTACTGTAGAAGGTTAGTAAAGGACATTGCTAAAACGCAGCGCCTTATTAAAGTTCAAGCTGCAATATGGTCACCTATATTTGTATTAATGTGCAATATTTTGTATGTATAGTTATTAATTTCTTGAGAAATTGTATTTTTCTGTTCATACATATTTTAAATTCTTCCCCTTTAAGGAAAGCCACGAATCAAACTCTCAAAAAAGACAAATGCTGATGGAAGGTCAAAAACAATCCTGTATGAGGTAGATGGCTTCCCAAAGCCCGAAGTGCAGTGCGTCAGATTAGGAAATGATCTATACTTGAACAAAGTAAGTTATTCATATTGTTATTCACTTGTTATAGTATACATCATATTTTTGTCTTTACATTGTATCTTAAAGGCTTTTATGTATATCTGGATAAAAAAAAATCAATAACCTGGCACTCCTAGAGATAGTTTTTTTTTTTTTGGGGTTTGGTTAGGTATAAGTGCATATGCCTTATTGCTCACTCCAACTTGCTGCCTCCTTTTCATGTGACCGATCCCCAAAGCTGCTTCCCTTCGCTGCGCTGCCAGTCACAGCTCTCTGTCGTAATGGATTAAATGGTCATGATTTAGTGAATATGGCAAAATGTGTTGACATTTTTCTGTCACATTTCAATCCTGAATTTTGTTTCTTCCTGTTGTTTTCATGATTGCACATTTATAGAATCTTTGTTCTTATTAAACATATTGGAACCCTGTAGCATTCATGAAGCTCTTTTATATGTTGTAAATCCGAATTAAAGCTAAATTAATAAATCTTTGTAGTGCACTGTATGAGTATTTTACTACCCATTGGAAAGGAAGTAAACTTTAGTTATGAATGTAGTATTTTAAGGCTAATTGCATGTCAGTTACATTTTCTGCTCCATTAAAAAATGTAATGTAAAACAAAGGTTGGAGTCACAAGTGACCCCTTTCAAGTTGCCTTCTTATAGGTCCCATATAAATACTGCAGTGGCCTTAAATTACTCTAATTGGCTTATCCTCATTTATGTTTATTGGGAATTGAAAACTGCATTGTGATTGTAACACGAGTTATAGCTGCTGCACTGATGGAATGACCAAGATTCATGCATGCAATAGCTTTTATGGGGCTTTGTCTTTCACTGTGTTTAATGTATTGTGGACCATTTGCAGAGAAAGCAAGAACTGGCTTTAACTTTACTTTATATCTCTTATTACAGACTGAAGAGACTATGTTAAGTAATGGAAAATATTCTGCTAAAATTATCATTTCCCCAGAAGAGAATGTCACAATTATCTGCAGTGCTGAAAACAAATTGGGGCGAGAGTCCCATTCCTTAAATGTCTCTGCTAGTAAGTACTGGTCAGACTTTGCAATGTAATTCTTGTCCCTGACATATGTCATTGTGCCAATGAGTGTACTCATTCATTTTTCTATGTACCAAATGTTTTATTTCCATCATTTAAATGTTATCCCAGCTGTACTTAAAAGGGGATTTCTACTTTTCCTATAGATTTACCCAATCCCCCCTCTGAGCCTCCTAATAATTAAAGCTGAAAGTGCCAGTTTCTGCAAGATTCAGGTTTTCATGCTATCATTAGCCTCAAGTGAGCCACCCTCAGTGGCTCACATTTTGTTTCTCTAGCAGGTTTGCAAGTAGCATTACTAACAGAAGTCACACGGCGCCCTTGTGTCATTAGCTGATTTTCTCTGCTTCTGGGCTTGTTGCCGTTCAGCAATTTTCTTATAGACCAGTACTAAATGAGCTTGGAGGCCGTAAGTGACTTTTATAGCTTCACAAAATCTAATCCTGACTGTGAAGGAGTTGTTCTGGCACAGAGTTGACAAAATGTAATTAGGGTCTGTCCTAAGACTACGAATCACAATATCAGTTGAGTTCCTGGTGTGTAATTCATCTTGTTTCTCCTTATAGAATTAAAGTAAATTGCAGTATGTTTCCCAATACATAGTGATAGTATAGTGTATTTTCAATGCGTAATGAGTTGTTATTGAAGTTATGCGAGTCACATTTTGACTTTTTTGTTTTTGTGATTGTATAAAAGGTAAAGATTGGCAGACTAGGCACCAGAGGCAGGGAAGATTAGCTACTACAAAGACTTTGCTGAATTGCTTAAATGTTGTTGGATACCATATCAACCAAATAGGGAGTTTGTTTTTAGTGAGCTGATCAACTTATAGACTTGCGAACCGTTTGCACTGCCGTGGTGCGTTTTTCGCTACCTACCATGCATTACAGTGCGATCAGTGTATTGCCCCTCATTTGAATGGCACCCCAGTGCACTTCCCGGTCGCAATGCGCTTCACAGCACAACGTGTGGTATTGTGATACCTTGCGGTGCGTTGGGGAAAAAAGTAGTGCATGAGGATACTTTCCTGCCAGCTATTGTGTTCAGAGAGCAGGCACCTACGGTTGTCTGAATACCCAAACAGTGACCTCATCTGATTTAGATAGTCCCTGTTCAACTAGCTATTTTTCACCTGGCTCTCTTGTTTAAAAACAGTTCAGTATAGGCTGGGATTCCCTTTAAAAAGCCTGTTTTTTTCCATTATACCATAGTCTGATAAATGTTGTGTAGCATGGTGCGTATGATTGGAAGGATGTCCCTGTTTCAGCAGCAAAATGTAGTATGGCAGCTTCCATCAGAGTTAAATTGCTGCAGAAAGAGCCAGTAGGCCTCTGAAAATGCATGATGATTAGAGGTATAAGGATCTTGACTAATCAGTCTGATTTAATGCATCTCTTTGGTGTTAGCTGAGAACTGGGAATTAATACTACCTGGTTCTCCTTTGTCTGTATTAACCTTGTCATTATACATCGAGGAGGATTCTGTAAAGAATCTTTACTGAGTCAGTTACATATTAGATCAGTGAAAAATGTTCTCATTTTACTTGCACTAAGGGATGTCATTTTACTGTTACAGATTAAAGCACATTATGGTGGTGAAGGTGACTTTCTTAGGTTATCAGGAATAGTTTTTTTTTAATTTCACCTCTCAATTTTTCATTTCAGTCAGCTTTCCAGAACCAGATGATCATGTTGATAGAAGTGGTAAGTATAGTAGTAGAGTAAGGACTTATCTTCACAGCCTGTGCTGTTTTCTATTTGTATACCTTTGCTTTATATTCCCAAACTTTTGCATGGCAAAAGTTTCATATAGAGGACTATCTTTCTGCTGCACTTTAATTCCTAACTTCTTTTTCTTCTACCTCAAGATAAGATATCTTCTCTAGTCAGCAATCTTCTGTTTGGGAAGGTGGAAAGAATTTGCATTGCAGTTTGGTATTTCCTACAACGGTATACAATTCTATGCATAATAAATAGATGATAGTGTGCTGGAGGATATACAGTTAGTGTGTGTCTGTGCAAACATGACATGAGTGACATGATGATTGAGAGCTTGTCTTAAAGTCACCCCATATCTCATGTTTTTCAGTAAATGATTTCACAACAGTGGTTAGCAGTTGTACTGTTTAATGTTCTGAGTTTGTCTTGGTAAATTTTGTAAATCATGCAAAAAATGGAACCTGATAATAGCTGCAACTGAATGTATATTGACTAAGATGTTTTCTTGTTTTTTTTTTTTCTGAAAACCACATTCCCAGGTGACAATAATGACCATGCAAAACTCATTGTGGGAATTGTTGTTGGTCTTCTACTCGCTGCACTGGTTGCTGGATTAGCCTACTGGATATACATTAAGAAATCAGGGTAGGTTAAAATTTCCTTTTTTTTTTTGTTTTTCATCATTTCTTCTCTAAAAGCTTATGAGAGGGTTTATATGTTTCTTATAAGAAAGGGAATGTTATGTGCTACTTCAATTTCAATCCATGTGAGAAGGCTTAATGTTACGGTTATCAGTTTTTTTTGCATTTTTAATATTTTAAAAACACAAATGTCCAGTTTGATTCCTAGCAGATTACGGAGCCTTCAGGTTGGTAGTCATTATGAAGACTGATGTTTTAAGTTCAGTTACTTTCTTATTTCTATGTTTAGACTGAAAGTTGGGTTTTTAGGTTAGTGGCTAGCCTTTAAACTAAAGATGTCATGGGGCCTTGTTGGATTCTTTCCCCCCTTTACTCCCCAATAAGTGAACAGGAGATGAACATAATAGTCAGTTTATAATTGGTGCTTCTGTATCTTACTGGCACTGTACTATTGGACATTAATACTAATGTTGAAAAAGTATTTTTAGCATTTTTTTATTCATGTCCTGCAACAAATCCTGTAGATTCATTCAATTATAGTGACCCCGCTATAGTCATACCCACTGAGGGAAAATGTATGCCACTGTTTTTGGTTCTTCTGTGGAAATCCAAGCACAAAGAGAACCACCAAAAAACACAGAACATATAGGGTTATTTACTAAGCTGCCAAAGGCAGCCGAGTGAATATCTGAGCCAAAGTGAATTGATCCGAACGACGTTCGGCTATTCACTTCAACTCATTACGGCCAATTTCAGTCGTACAACTGCTAAAATCAGCTGTACATCGGCTGCCTTTTAGGTGCCTTAGGTCAGCCAAACATGCTCTGCTCTGCTCTGCATGTTTGGCTGAGCCAAAGTGCAGAAGCCGTTCGACTTAGCCAATCCAACATCTGGATCGGCTGAGCCGAAGCTCCAGCAGTTCTCTCACGGTCGTTCGCCCCTATTCTCATAGGGGCCGAACGGCCGTGAGTGAATAGCCAAATGCCACCGAGCGCCCAGCAGTTCTCTTTTGCCAGGAGAATGGTCGGCTCAGGCCGGCCTTTCTCTACCCTTCGGCTGTCACTACGGCTCAGCTGAGCCGAAGCATATGCGCTTGGCTCGGCTGCCTTCGGCTGCTTACGAATAATTGTGAATAGCCCGTAGAGCAACCTTTCAGTTCGACTGAACCGAAGGGCTCTGGCGGCTAAAGGATCAGCCGAAGCTGCGGCTAGATCCTTTGGCTCAATAGTGAATAACCCTCTTAGACTCCATACAGATAAAATCTCTAGTGGGAACGGAAACAATGACCTTATGCATTGGTCATAGCAGTAACACGCATAATTGCCTTCATGTTTTATTCTGATATCTTTCTATTATATTGGCCTAACCTTAACTGTTAGCTACAGGTATTTGGTTTTGGAATTACATTTGTATGTGGTCATTAGAAGTGTATGGGACATTAGAAGTGGTCATGCAAATCAAACAGGCTGATGTGGTCACCATACAACCAAATTTTCACAAATCAAGCTAATTTGATGACTGCATCTCATACATGAGTCAGTACTCTGCAGCCTATGGCCCAATCTGGTCAAAACTTCCCAAGTGGATTAATGCCTTAATTTGGATTTGTTTAGTGCACATTTTTATGGATTACTTGTAGTATGAACCATTAGTACAATATTCTAATAAACTGCCCATAAATGTTATTTAGTGGCTCTCTGTAGCCCTGGAATAGTAATTTTAGTAAAGCCAAAGGTGTTGTCTCTTTTTGCCGTTATGCTTGGGAGTATTGCGTTTCTATTGAGATTGTGTTATGCTCTAACTCAGGGGTGGCAGTTGTGGAAGTCCCATAAGCATTGCGAGAGTGGCAGCCCAGAGTCTGATGCATGATAGGATTTGTATTTTCACCACAGCTGGACGGCTGACATCTGGCTACCCCTACTCTAACCTATCTTTGACCACCAATCGCACGTGCATCATTCTGAGCATTTTCATATGGTATTTTTTGGTCTGGTGATTATTTACTGTGCAGAATGGCTTTCTGTAATAATCACAGTTCTGGTCATCCTAGACATTTAAATCAGCACTTACGTTGTCTGACTAAAAGTCTTAACTAAACAAAAGCTATATTTCAGAATTTACTGTGTGGGTATATTGTGCAGAAATAAAGTAGATCGATCATTTGTCCACCATGCAATGCATATCTGACATGTATTGTTTCCATGTCATGCGGAAGGTGCTTCCTGCAGCTAACGCACAGCTTTGATTTATGCTTTGTCTATATGACATACACAACCTAGCTATTTATGGTGATCTGTATATGTAAAACGTAGGATTTATTCCACATTTATTGTGCTTCTGTTTGAAGTACCTTTATGTTTCACACAGCTGTATACACTGCTTGACAGTCAGATAAGCGCAGGGTTTATTTTGTATGTAAATAAATTCATGCAAATGTTGAGCAGATGCCTAAGTAGCTATGTGTGTGCTATTGTATATTAAAAGTGTTGGATACTTTTAGACAACCTGTAAGAGATGAAAACTACTGAAAACAGATTAGGCATTAATGGTGCCATTAGAGCATTCAAATTTTGCTGCTGATGCTCTAATGTTTTACGGTTGTATTTTTGCCATTGTTGGCTGTTAAGTTATGGTTATTTTGCCTTTCGTTCTTTCAGCTGTACTAATATGCAGTGACTCAGACAAGATAAAGGGATGATGGGATGGAAGAGCTCTGATCTGTAATAGATGACTTAATTTTGTGGGAGAGACACTCCAATAGTATGCAAGGCAAAAGACCCGTCTGACCTGAATATTCATTCAAATATCAAAATGAGTGTTATTCAAGTCATCGTAGCTGTTGTAATTAGACTGTCAGTTATTTTCTGAAGTGTCTTGAGTAACCTCAGTAGATCAAGGTAGTCGCATATGAAGTTAATGATCAATATGCTATTCCATGCTTCTACCGACTATCCCCAATAAGTAACAGCTATGTCTATAATAATCGGTGTTCATAATATAAGTAAACACCTTGATACAGGTTTCACTTTTATCACTTGTCGGAGTTGGACTCCTCTTATTAGCTTTGAATTTGATATGTATCATGTTCCAGGTCAGTGACTCCCTAAATATTATAACAAAGATTTCTGAATTGCAGCCCCTCCGCTTTTACATTACAAAACAAGTCAGCAGTTGCAGTTCCCATTTAACTGTCTTGATGGACTCCTTTTGAAAAGGCTTTCCTGGTAAACTAAAAATCCCATGTCTCTTTTTAGGATTCTTTTTATGTAGCTACATAAGGAGTACTAAAATGACCAATTTAATTTGCTGTCTTGCCTGTTAGTGAAGTGTAATGTTGCGGCACAACCTGAAAATGTAGTAATTCCCTATAGAGTCAACTGAATGTTTATTGCTGCGCTACAAACAATAATACAACAGGAGATCCAGTGATGTTTGATAGGAGATGGTATGAAGTATGAACTTTTTCAGTTGGAAATAACTCAATCAAATAGAGAATCTCTTCTTGGAAACTATCCTTAAAAATGAACAGGCCTTGTTTTCTTTTAGTATTTTTATATACAAAACCTGGTGTCAGATTCACAAGAATTCTTGTTTACCCAGCATGTTTTTGAAATAGGCAGAACTTTTAATTCATTACTTAATGAGTAATTGTTTTTATTACCAGTTACTATGAAGTATGTATAGATTAACTGAAATACACCTCACCCAAGTAAAAGCAGTGCATAAAAGCTTTAGTCATGTGTAATCTTGTCTTGCTATTTATGAAAGAATCAGAAATGTGTTGAATTGTTTGTTCAGACTGTAAAAGACTACTTGACAGCATGTACGAAGCTAGTTATCAGAATTTGAGTCTAGTTGAAAAAAACGTTAATCTTTTTCAATTGCCTCCTGAGGTTTACCTCCATTGTTTGCTCATGAGCTGCAAGTCATCATAAGTATAGGTGGCATTGGCAGCACTATTGAAAACATCACTGATATAATTTATCAGATATAGATAGTTTATTTCTGCAAAGGAAACCTTTCCAGAGAGAAACCTGGAGACTTTGTTTGCTGACTACTGCAAATGTTAATTGCCCTACTGTCATGCAGACCCTCTTGCTTCTATACCCTAAACTAGGGATGTCCCGATGCCACTTTTTCAGGCCCAAGTACAAGTACTTCCCCTCATGTACTTGCCGATACCAATTACCGATACTTTTCCTTAAAGAACAGGTGACTTTAAATGATCCATAGTACAACTACATGCTATGTACTATGGATCATGATTTAACCTATTCATGTTAGCAGCGGAGAAATGTAATTCTATTGCTGGAGTGTAGTGGAGGTATGTGCTGTATATATGTACTACATATACATTACACACGTCCAGTACACTAGGATAGAAATAGATTTACAGCCAGCCCCGTCCCAGCTTCTCTCACTCACAGTTTCACTCTGATCCCTGTTGCCTCATGGTCATCTGGCAGACTCCGGCCACCTAAATTAGGACCCCACCTGGAGCTCCACCCACCGGAGCAGCAGTGACGGGACGCTTGGCAAGGTAAGAAAAAAAAAACATAGCGTAAGCTTCGGCACTAGGCATCGGGGCATTTTGGCAAGTACATGTACTTGTCAAAAATGCCCTGTATCGGGACATCCCTACCCTAAACAGAATGCAGACAAGGCCTATGACTTTTTTATGAGTGGTAAAGAGTGGTGGGAAAATGTTCTGATGGTGATGAAAAATCTTACTAGAGATTATTTCCCATCCCTGCTCCAGCCTAAAAACAGTGTTTTTATCTGGAGTTCTATATTTAAATGCATAAGTATATGAGGTTTATTATTTGATCTGTCTTACTAGATAGTTTGTATGTTAAGAAAATGTGCAAACTTTTTAAGGTACATATTTTCGTGTTTAATTTCCACCTGACAAAAAATGTAGTTATTATTCTGCTCTGAGAAAATGTTGCCAAGCAACTCCATCTTGATATCTCACCTTCTTAGGGTTGGTGGAACACTGTGTATTGCCTTCTATGGATTTGTACATAAAATGCATAATTTATTCCATATACAAAATATGTGCAGTTTCTGGATCCCTTATTACAAATCTTTCTCTGTTAAACTCCTAGTTCATATAACCCTTTGACTGTTCTCAGATGATTGTGCTTGGTCCATGTCACTACTCCCTACTTACTGTGCTGCCCTCTGGCCACAGCAGCTAGTGGCCAGTATTTTTTCCCTGTTGAGATGTTTATATGGATTTGAGCATTACATGACCTACAAAAGTATGAAAAGTTGTGTTCTTGAAGTGTAGCCCTTTCTTATAATCCTTGTCCCACATAAAGTAAAGGGTATTCTGTAGCACCATATCTGCGCTACAAGAACTTCCATATGGTACTACATTACACTACTAACCTATAACATGATACCTGCATTGCCAGAACCAAAACTCAAGCCAGTGAAGGAAGAAAATTCATCAGACTGACCACTGCTAAATGGTCTGGTTTATTTCTGTCACATTTTATTTTATTTTCTAAAGCCTGTAGGAAGCAAACATGGGAGCAGTGGCCTTGCACAGGGGCAGTAATCTCTAGCAGTGACCTGTCTC
The DNA here is from genome assembly GCF_000935625.1 of Nanorana parkeri. Lineage (NCBI taxonomy): Eukaryota > Metazoa > Chordata > Amphibia > Anura > Dicroglossidae > Nanorana > Nanorana parkeri. The sequence continues at coordinate 872,954 of NW_017306695.1, read as the reverse complement.
TTGCAGTATGTCCAAATAGAGCAGTAGACTACTGCTCTAGACAGGCCTTCTTAAACTTTCTCCACTCGTGACCCCTTTTTGGCCGAGGAAATTTTTAAGGGACCCCAACGTCGGTCGGTGTCTCTCTCTCCCCCCCCCCGCCCCCCCAGCGTGTCAGTGTCTCTCTCGTCTTCTCCCCCCCAGCACCAGTCAGTGTCTCTCTCCTCTCCCCCCAGCACCAGTCAGTGTCTTTATCCTCTTCTCCCCCCCCAGCACGCACCAGTCAGTCTCTTTCTCCAGCGTCATCAGCGTCTCTCTCCAGCGTCATCAGCGTCTCTCTCCAGCGTCATCAGCGTCTCTCTCCAGCGTCATCAGCGTCTCTCTCCAGCGTCATCAGCGTCTCTCTCCAGCGTCATCAGCGTCTCTCTCCAGCGTCATCAGCGTCTCTCTCCAGCGTCATCAGCGTCTCTCTCCAGCGTCATCAGCGTCTCTCTCCAGCGTCATCAGCGTCTGTCAACGCATTTCTCCCCACAGCGTCTGTCAGTCAGTATTACTAAGCCCCCTCCATCTCCTTACCTTTACGTCCAGCAGCTGTGCTCCACTGCTGCTGGGTTAAAGAAAGTTCAGTCAATGTAAACAAAAAAACAACCCTTCCTGTGCACACGTGCTCAGGAAGGTACCAAGTGCACAGGGGGGCCGCGACCTTAAAAACTACACAAAACTGCAAATTATACATTAAACTGAAAGAAAACAATCTAGCTTGGAGCCCAGACCTCCTCGGCCGCCTGGACCCCTCACACAAGTACCGGCCATACCCCCTAATGGCGGTCCTGGCCGGGAACTCGGATCGCGACCCCCTTGTTAACTTGCGGGACCCCACATGGGGTCGCGACCCACACTTTAAGAAGCACTGCTCTAGAGGATAGATTTTAGTCCTGTTTCACACTTCCATAGTCTTCCTTTGAACAGTCTTCTTGAGGGCTTGTGTACATTTGTTTGCTTCTGAACTGCTTTTCTTGCCAATAAAAATCAATGTGAATGCAGGCGCAACTGTAAAGCAACACAAAGTAGATCAAAAAACTAGCCATAAGCAACCTAGATGCAAATCAATGCACAAAAAAGCATGCTGCATTAGAAGTTCTTTTGAGTCTATTGTCCATGAACCTATACTGTGCAATAATTGTCATGTACAATGCAACTTTCCCAGTACCTGTGTAGAAGTGGCCAATTTCTTGTTACATTGGAGTGTACCTGTGATATAATGAATTATCATTGGGTTATTCAATGTTGCCTTAGTATAATTAGTATCACGACAATTATAATTATAATTTTACAACTGGATATTTAAGTGTCCTATTGTTTGCTTTAAGTCTGTTCATAGCTGTTAGGACTTTTATGTTGAAGGTGTTAACATTTCAATGGGTCTAGAATCCTATTGATAACACAGCATCATTTTTCAGAGACCACCTGCCGCATTGGCAGCTAAAGCTCAAATCCTTCTTAGCTCTAAGGATGGTAGCCTATGAAAAGAATCACATAGCAGCAGGCAAGCATCCTAAGAACAGCACTGCATCTTGCCAAAGCCAGCGGTACATATAGGTCGGAAGCAATTACCTTCTTGACTTTTATTAAGACTTCTGCCAAAGCCATTCTTGTGTCAGCATGCATACTTCAAAATGTTTTTTCATTGTTGAGCATCAATGTGACAAGAATGTGCTACTATAGCAACAACAGATTGTTATATATGATTTTCAAATCATATTTAAAAATGTTGTCTCTTTAATCCCCTTCTGTCCAACAGAAATAACATATGTATGTAAATTGCCTCCATCATTTCCCCCCTATATTTGCACACATTTAAAGTCCATATAAAGAGTTAATACCACAGGCGCCAGCACCTTTACCTGTGTGGAAAAGTTGTATTAATGCACTCTGGAGGCTGCTCACGCTGCCAAAGGGACTGAAATAAAAAGGAAAATGGAGCGCCTCCATCGTGTAAAACAGTTTTATTATAACAATCTAAAAGGAGTAAAAAACATACTAACAAAGGAACTGGAATTAATAAGCATATATTATATATCGGCAAACAGACACCGAGACCTTGAGGCTCCAACACAGGCGACAAACTGCATAGCCCTCTTGGTTGACGCGTTTCAGAGGACACGCTTCCTTCCTCAGAACCAGAGTTCTGGGGGGAAAAAACAGCCTGAAAAAAAAAATCTACACATAACTTTAAAAAGTTAAAGAAGAACTCCAGGATTTGTTAAAACTAACCCTTGCAGTGGGGCTACCCCTGTGCTACAAGGGTTGAGTGCTCGTTTTTTCTAGGGGGTGATGAAGAAGTAATACTCACCAGATTCTGTGTTCCGCCTGGTTGCTAGACTGGTCCCTGCAGCCTCTTTTCCCCTGGGCTCCGGTGGTCTAAGGACCCATGATGTAATCACGTCTAATACAAGTACATTAGATGTGAGGATGCCAACATGCCACAGCCAGGGTGTAGGGGAGAGAGGTGAGTGGTCACTGCTGCATGACTGAGGATTGGGTGAGTATTTCATTTCCCCCCCAGACCAAAATGAGCTCTTACCTCTTGCAGTGCAGGGGTAGCCACACTGAAGGGTTGCTTTTTTAAAATGCTAGAGTTTTTCTTTAGCTACCATTTGCTAAGCCTCTTACTATAGGCCCTGTGTATACAATTTGAACTCCTCGTAAAGCCAGAGGTGCATCTACTGATCACAATTTGGTTGTAATAATACTTGTGTGTACAGTAGTACACAGTGTCTATGTGATGATGAACTGTATATGCTACTCTGCAACTAACTCGTATTATAAAAAAAAAGTCAGGCTTCTGTAAATTGTTCTGTATTTGTTACACTACTTTTTTCTTTTTTGTTTAGCAGAACAGCTCACAGATTAAGCTGTAAGTTACAATGTTGTATATATGACATATGTATTCATATTTTGGCATTCAAGAGCTTTTACAGGCAAAAATGGAAAAGTGAAACTTGTCGGTTATCTGCTCATGCTGTCTACCAAACTTTACATGGAAAAAGTCCATGAAGTTTACCTGATTTTTAGTTCTCTGTAATTTCACTGCAGCTTGCAACATAACCATTTGGATTCAAACTTTCAAGCCAGGTTTAAATCTGATTGGTGTCTTTGACCTCTCTGAAGCGTCTTCATTTGGTCTCTTTGATACATCAAGCTTTCTGTATGTAAGAGACAAGAAATAGGAATAAGCAAATATGTTTTGGAGCTCAGCAAATTTGGGTGGTTCGTTTCAGCCATGTTTCTTTAGAAGGTTCCAATTTACTTCCTTCGAAAACCTTACTTAAAGTGACACTAAACTCAGGAATTAAATCTTAAAAATACATTCAAGTACCCTAACTGTTAACAAAAATGTATCTTATTTGTTTATCACTCGGCTGTAGATGCTCAAATCATCTGAATTCATGCTGACACTGCCCTGCCTACTGGAGGGTGGCTACTTGTGTTCCCCATTGTCCCTGTGTGTGTTGTAAAGTAGCCACCACTCAAAGCTCACTCCTGTGATGGACTACAATCGCAATACAAATTATTAAACTAAAGGCGAGATTGTGGTCCATCACGGAAGCGAGCTTGGAGCGATGGCTACTTTACAACACACACAACACACACAAGGACCATGGGAACAAAAGTAGCCACCCTCCAGAAGGAAGCACAGTGTCAGCACCATTTCAGAGATGATTTGAGAATCTACAGCTGAGTGATATACAAATAAGATACATTTTTGTTAATAGTTAGGGAACTTGAATGCATTTTTAAGATGTAACTCCTGAGTTTAGTGTCACTTTTAGTAAAGTGCTTAAGTGGTAGAAAGAACCACTTTGCTGTTCACTGTTTACTTAGCAGACTGTACATCTTTATGTGACATCACTGCACTAATATGGAAGTACTATACTTCCTTGACAGACAAGGTGTGGGGGTGATGCATACTCTCTTGAGGAAATAGTAAAATAAGTGGACCTTTTGGACAACGTTTTACAGCTTAACCAGTGGAGCAAATCGTTTAGTCTACGCCTTTTGATTTACTGGCAAAACAGGTTTTCTGTTATTCACTCATGTTTAACACCTAGCACTCTGAAAAGGATGTTTTGAGACTTCCACCTGCAGAAAAAAAAAGTGTGCAAAGGGGGTCACCAGATAAAAGGGAGTGGCCTGGATTGTTAAACTACAGTTATGGCTGGCTTAAAAGTGAATCCCTGTTTTCCCAAAGCGTATTTCATTTTATGTTGTCTATTGTGGACTGTGTGAGTCCTTGCTGAATACAGGTGTTTCTTAAACCATCATTTGATCTAGTTAATTCCTAGGTTTTTTTTCTCTAAATAAAGTTAAAGTTTATATGAGTGCAGTCATTTCAATTTTACGATTTTACAATTGTTTTCTCGTTCAAGCCTGGTTGCAAAATAGTTTATTTTTCTTTCAATTTAACTCGCTTATGCCTTAAATATTTTTGATTATATCTCAGTCAGTTTCAAAGACCATTTCATGGCATGAATGAGATGATTTTTTAGGTACCGTATGGTTTAAAAAAAAAAAGCTGCTATCCAGAATTACAAATTGATGCCTGTGCAGTTTTCTTCTATCCGTAGCTAATTTTTAAGCTGGCTGCATTGTGGTAAGCATTTTATTATCTCTCGCTATTTTATACATAATTTTCCGTGCAAATGCCACATACTGGCATCATACACCACTTCAGATTTCAGGTTGAAACAGCTCATGGAATATAAGGCATCTGAAATTTAACCAGTGTCATTTATGCAGCTTCTTTCTTGAAGCTATAACATTTGGATTTCTCCTAGGAAACCTGCTGCCTTTTCTCTTTTCTTTCAAGTGCAGACATCACTGGCAAAGAAAACCTGTTTTCTCTAACATGTCTACTGTCGGTCATCTATACTTTCTGCGGATCAAATTTGTTATTTTGTTTTTGTGCTTTTTTTTTACTTGGGTCTCTATCCTATGTTAATAATGGTTGTTGGCTGTGTGATACTGTTCTGTAGAGACCAGAAACTCCTTTGATATGATGCAGCCTTTCCTGCAGCACAAAGACATTTTGATTTTACAGCACATGAGACTTATGCAGCAAATATTCTGTATGCAAATAAAAATGCTAAAACTGTCACTAGCAATCCAGGCCATATGTTTACAAATCATCCAGTGGATAATTGTCTTTGCTTAAGAAGTTTAAATATGAATACTCAAAATTTGTAGAATTTTCTTTGAACCCAGACAACACATGGTTTCTAATGAAAATGTGCTGGTGTGGTACTATGTATATACTGTATGTGTGTGCATGTATGTATGTATATATGCTAAATGCATATGGCATATTGAGGTATTCACAATGTGTTTTGATATGTGAGGAATGTAGCTGAGCTCCATCTTAATTCATAGTAAATGCTTGCATATAGAATATGCCCAATGTTTGGTGCCTAGGAATATCAAGGTGCTGGTGTGTGCAGACATCTTGTTTATTGCACAATAAAAACTGTGTGAGGAAAGAACTCTTCTTGGTCCCCTAATAGTTAGCTGCACTCTTGTTTGGGAAATTTTTTTTTTTTTTTTTTTTCTTTACACACTTATGTGTTTGCTTGATATCATATTTGGTAACTTTGCACTGCTGCAGGCCACCAGCCCTGTGGACATTGTTCTCATTCTGTTGCAATGCATAGATCACCAACCTCTTGTTTCCTATGTTTTAAAACAATATTTGCACTACATGTAACGTCTTGCTTCTTCCCCATGCTGAATTGCTTTAAAAAAAAATATTAAAAAAAACACCTGTACAAAGGAAAAATATTATGCTCACCTTTCCTCTTGCCTCTGTTGTGCAGGGGTTGACTTCATCATCCTCAGACAAGGTCCCAGTGAATGCTTAGTACTTCAAATATCGCAGAAAGACACTTCAGCAAAGTGCTGTGAGTGTATTCTTGGCAAAATTTGGAGCAGTCCACATTCCCCAGATCCCACCTGAAGGAGGCTGACTGTGCCCTTTATAGGCGCTGTGGGCAGAAAGTGGGGGAAAGTTGCGTACACTGTCTAACTTTTTTTTCTTTTTTCTCTTAGATGATTTTTAACACTTTTTTTTTTTTTTTATGGCAGTTCGGCAAGGGGAGTGGGGGCAAACATAAACTATGGACCTTGTATTTTAGATTCAAGGTCTGCTTTAACTTAAATTGTTTTCCTTTTTTTTATGGTCCTTACCATAATACATTTTAAAAAATGTGCAAAACCACTATATTACCTTCTAATAAATGACCTGCCTATGTGTATACCCAGTAAAAAGCCAGAACAGTTTCTAATATGCTTACACTGTAGTACACCAGCCTAAATGATAACCTGTATGTAGCCTTCAATAAAGGAGCTGTTGAAATCCCTGTATATTTGATTATATGACATCTTTTTATAACTGCTGTAAATCTGGATTTAGCCATTGTATTAAAATGCTGTTGAGGATCCTCTAATTTGACAAGGCAAGGATTCTTGAGTTGTAACTTTTTACAGTGTATCAGACATGTGGAAGTCTCAGAAATTCAGACTTGTCCATGAGCTTCTGACTGACAGAAGGTCATTTCTAAAAAGGCTATGGTGTTATGTTCTGTTATTGATGTCCCATTTTGCCATTGATTCACATAATTTCAAACTGCAAACGACAACCCTGAATAGCTTTAAGAAACAATGGGAATTGCTATACCATTTAAAGGTTTGATTGTCATACCTAGGTTGGACTTGATGTACTTATGTCTTTATTCAACCTCAAATACTATGTAACTATGTATACCTATATAATTGTTTTTGTTGCAACATCTGTATGCTGTTGTATAGTTGTCTTATCAAGATTGTTTCTGTTTTATAGCTCAGCATCAAAACATGTAGGAAAGGAACTTGGTAACACAGAAGAAAACAAAAAACTAGAAGAAAACAATCACAAATCAGAAGCATAAGAACTTAATAAATAGCAAAATACTCAAGATACTCAAGGTAAGCATTCCTCATACAACTGACTGAAGAGCAGTTCTTTATTCTAAGATGAATGGCAGCTGTAACATAAGAGTTCTTAATATAGTGTTTACACTGACAAGTTTTCTGATTTTTGTTTTTATACTTGTTTTTTGCAGGGAAACCATGATGAGCAGTTTGAAGCATGACTATGGATTGTAATTAATGGAATATATAATGGAGCTGCAAATGTTCATGGTCAAAGTATTAAACATTTGTACCAAGTTGTCACAGGATATTGACAAAAACTGCAAAGGATCAACAAAAAACTGATAACAGCCATGATGATAGCTTACCATGTTGTGTTTTTTTTCTTCTTTTTTTTAATGTAAATGTCTGCACTGAAAATTTTTGTTTGCCTTTTATGTACATTTTTTTACGTAGCTATTTTTATACACTGTAAGGCTTTGTTCTGGGAGTTGCTGTTAATCAGATGTATAGCGTATTGTTTTTATTTTTATGACACTGTTTGATGCGCAGGTACATTTTGAATTCTGATTGCTATCGGTAAAACTTTTTAAAGGAAATACACTAAGGTGTAACAGTTTCTTCATTTTGTTCTGTATTCTTTTAGGTCATCTCTGTTGATATTTCCTATAGATATTTGTAATTCATTTACTGAGGACTAGAATGGGCTCTGTAAGACCATGCATGTTCCCAGTGGATAAGATTAAGTATTCCACTCATAACTGCAGTCATAGCAAATTAGGTATTTTACCGATAGCATCATAGACAGAAATTATGTTCACACCATTAATCTTACAGTGACTGGAATCCTGTCTTTTTTTGTTGTCCACTGCCTTACAAATATCACAGTTTTTGGGGAAAATTTATATTGCAACAATATGGTGCCCCATTTGTCCACCAAAAGAGCAAATTTTACTCTTGTTGAAGAAGGTTGATATTGAAGGATCCATGTAACTTATAGATAATACTTTATTTCATGCTGTTGTTTTTGTCATTTTGATTACATATTTAATTGATTCTTTTCTTTATGACTTGTTGATATTTTCAGGGTAAATTTAAATGAATGCCATTGTCCTTGTTGCCTAGGCTAAGCTTTAAACATCATTTTCTCACTTTTTAAATATCATGGAATCTGTACACCTCCAGCAGATTCGCTTTTTGCACATTTTTATCACTGATACATTGCTCACATTTTGTTCTTGAGGCACAGTTTTAATTGTTCTTAATCATAAAATTATGAATCAAATGATATAAGTGTAGCAGATGTTACACAAAGAATTGCTTCAATGGTTGTTTTGATTGCATATTTTACAAACTGGGATTGCTGCTGTAAAGACAGTAGCATTAAGCAGCTTGTTTATTTGATGGACACAGAAAATTGCAGAATTTAGTCCACTGGCAGCTTAATGCTGTAGTCTTTAACCAATGTATTTCTTGTGGCATCTGCTTCGCAGTGCGTTGCAGAATTAGCAAGGGGCTCATTTGCTTTATGGTTTTATTTGCATTAACCACTACAAATTATTGATGCACCTTCATATGATCTTGTGTTAACCGGTACATAATTTATCAGCCGATATCTAAAACAATAAAATGTCTTTTCTTTAATTTGTAACTTTATAAAGAAAATATGTGGACTGTTCAATCTGTGTAAACATGGTATTGTAAATGGACAGCAACTAATGCATTGGATATCGCAAGATGTATTTCATCCTCTGTAAAGCTGAAACATGTTTCCAGAGAATGTACATAAAGTGTATTTACTACAAACAAAATTGTGTGCAAGGGTCAGAGTTGAATGATTATCACAGATTATGTGAATTTGAAAAAAAAATAATAATTTTGTTCTAACTGTGGTTTTACTCATTTTTTGTTCCGCTATCTGCAGAAATATGTGTGCTTATGGATTTTAAATATCAGAGGACAATCTATTTGAAAGCAAATAGATTCCAACTATCATAGACATTTAATTTGGGGGTGGGTACGGCTGGGTTAAATCTTCTGCTGGCAATTTTGTCATTAAAAAAAAGATAGGGTTCTTTTACATGGGGATTTGAAGTTGGTTTGAGATTAGGCTCTGGACTCTCAAGTTGCTTGTACTGTGAAGTCATTTTAGTTTCCAAAATCATAAAAAGTTAGATTTCAATCAGTTTTAACATCTTAAAAAAACCCCCACCTGCTGTATATTTATATTGGAGGGTACGTATGGTGCCAATATCCTGCTGCAATAGAATGTAATAGAAATAGGTAAGAGTTCAGTGCCTCTGTTGTGAACTTTTAAAGATGAATCTCTCCACTCCGACTATAATTACAGTGGTAAATGACAAAAGAGCTTTTGTTGCTTGTCCAGACTGTTTATACATGTTCACTTTAATACTATAGTGAGGGACACATGTCAACATACCAGCAGTGTCTCAGAAAAATCTTGAAAGCCAGTTGGTTATTCTGCTTACTTCTCAAATACACATTTCTTAATCATACAGTACAGAACACAGGACTTGCCCGATTTATTTTTTCAACTAATCGAGAGGAGAGAGAGGTTTTTTTTTGTGATGCAACCAACTATTCACATCGATTAGTTGTTGCAGCCCTGGTTGCTTTGGGCACTCTATCCTGTTTTGGCACTCACCTTGGCATGTGGCTTAACACATTTAGCCATAGGGTGCTATACAGGTCCAGGTCTGCCCATCGGTGAGGCCCTATGCCCTGATGACCCCCTTATGGGGTATGCTCACTGGGAAGGCGAGCCCTTGGATGGGGCTGGTTTCCCTGCATCTTGACCTCTCATTAGGCGGTTTTCCCAACTGAGAGCAGCAAGTCAGGATATTGTCCTTTAATTTGGGTCCCAGTTGTGCTGTCACTGAACTCTTTGGAGCACTTGGAGGTGTTTGTTGTGGCCACAACAATTGTTTCCCGGTGGTCATATACTGTAGGAGTTGCTGCGACACTTTAAATGTTCTAATGGTGTCCCCCTGCACTCCTTACAAGAAAACCCCTTTTGGTTGCGTGCTGAAATGATGGTGCCGCTAATCAGTTTAGAGACCAGATGTCACCAGTACATCAAGGATAAGTGTCAAAGCAAACATTTTTTATTGACACAAATTGTCACAAGGTTGGCCAGCCTGCTCAAAAATTAACATACCCTATATTGCCAAAAGTATTGGGATGCCTGCCTTTACACGCACATGAACTTTAATGGCATCCCAGTCTGTCCATAGGGTTCAATATTGAGTTGGCCCACCCTTTGCAATTAAAACAGCCTCAACTCTTCTGGAAAGGCTGTCCACAAGGTTTAGGAGTGTGTCTATGGGAATGTTTGACTATTCTCCCAGAAGCACATTTGTGAGGTCAGGTACTGATGTTGGACGAGAAGGCCTGGCTCGCAGTCTATGCTCTAATTCATCCCAAAGGTGTTCTATCGGGTTGAGGCCATGACTCGTGCAAGCCAGTCAAATTCCTCCACCCGAAACTTGCTCGTCCATGTCTTTATGGACCTTGCTTTGTACACTGGTGCGCAGTCATGTTGGAACAGGAAGGGGCCATCCCCAAACTTTTCCCTCAAAGCTGGGAGCATGAAATTGTCCAAAATGTCTTGGTAGGCTGATGCCTTAAGTGTTCCCTTCACTGGAACTAAGGGGTCGGGCCCAACCCCTGATAAACAACCCCACACCATAGCCAGCCCCCCCCCCTCCACCAAACTTTACACTTGGCACAATGCACTCAGGCAAGTACCGTTTTCTTGGCAACCGCCAAACCCAGACACGTCCATCGGATTGCCAGACAAACGCGATTCGTCACTCCAGAGAACACATCTCCACTTCTCTAGTGTCCAGTGGTGGCGTGCTTTACACCACTGCATCCAACGCTTTGCATTGCAGTTGGTGATGTAAGGCTTGGATGCAGCTGCTCGGCCATGGAAACTCATTCAATGAAGCTCTCTAAGCACTGTTGTGCCAATCTGAAGGTCACAAAGTTTGGAGGTGTGTAGCTATTGACTATTGCAGACAGTTGGTGACTTCTGCGCACTGTGCGCTTCAGCATGCGCTGACCCCGCTCTGGCATTTTACATGGCCTACCATTTCGTGGCTGAGTTGCTGTTGTTCCCAGTTGCTTCCACTTTGTTATAATACCACTAACAGTTGACTGGAATATTTAGTAGCAAGGAAATTTCACGGATGGGCTTGCACAGGTGGCAACCTATCGCTGTACCACGCTTGAATTCCTGAGAGCGACCCATTCACCAATGTTTGTAGAAGCAGTCTGCATGCCTAGGTGCTTGATTTTATACACCTGCGGCCATGGAGTTGGTTGGAACACCTGAATCCAATGATTTGGAGGGGTGCCCCAATACTTTTGGCAATATAGTGTATACGAGTCAGAAAATCTGACGTGCACACACAAGTAAACACATTTCTGATAAGATTTGCAAAATATATAATTAGCCCTATTGCTATAGCTTACATCTTTAGGAAGAACTGTCCACCATTGCCCTGCATCACCACAGTAATCTGAAACCTGGTTTAGCTCACTTTCTTATATATGCTTTTCCGGTACTCCGAAAATAACGTTGTTTTTGTTTGTTTTAGGGGTTTTTTTGGACTAACATGCATTTAAGCTTGCACTTTTTTCCAATTATATTACTGTGTTAATCTGAGTATAGAAAACTGAATATGCAGAGTACACTGTGGCTTTTAATTGTGCGTAATTCAGGTGTTTCATGTGCATTATACATTTGGATTAAACATCAAATATTTTTGGAATTTGTTGTAAATCAATATAAAAATTACTTCTAAATTAAATTTTCGGTGCCATTTAGAAATATTTCTAGTTCTGGGGTGATGTTTGCATAAGATAAAGCTAGAGGAACATCCTGGCTTATACGAGACCTGAAGGGGAAAAAAAAAAAAGCTTGAGTATGTACTGTAGTAAGTGACTCTGGCACATGGCATGGTTTAATTTATTAACCGAGCAAACCTTCAACTTTTTACTAAAGAAAAGTTGGGAACCTCTGTAGCCGACAATGCATGTATGTCAGGGTCATTGGAAGGACTGATCAACGACCATATTTGGACATTGTCACTATACTAAGCATTTCATTTACCCTATTTTGTAAAGCTGATATGGTCCTAAATCCCAACATATTATACAATGCCTGCCTGAATGGACTTTCAGATATAAAAATAAGTTAGTGGTCACACAACCTTCCAAATGCCTTTAGACTATCCGATGAAGTCTCCATACCCAGAGAGAATTTGTTACCATACTATGTTCACTTTGGATTGTTTTACAAACTAATTTTATTCTTACATTAGCTGGTGCCACAGCATGTTTAATTGTATCTCACTGTCAGATATTTGTAAAGAAAAAAAATAGTATGCTATGGGAAAGAAGGTTAAAATTACCACTTTAGTTTCTGGTTTAATTTACGTAGGCTGGAAATTACAGGCCGCAGTACAAAAGAAGATGCAAAACTGCTACTTGTAAATTTGTCTGGACAGTAATTACAGCTCTTAATAAAAGTTTAATGTAGTATACTGGCATAAATGAATTTTTATTTCTTTTAAATTATCAATCACCCTTTGTAGGAAGGAGCATTTTAACACTATAAGTGTGTATTCATAAACCAAGGGTGGGAAATAGAGGGCCTCAAGGACCTATTTTACAAGGCTTTAAAGTTATCAAGAACATTGCAACGTCTATATTATTTTGTCATTTTGAATAACATTTTAAAGTATTATTATTTAAAATAAAACTTGAAGAAAATCATATTTAAATCCACGTTTCCTTTGCTTGACCAGGATTTGGTAGAAGGCAATCCCTAATTTATGTGCTACATACAGGAAAACAGCTCAATAAATAGGTTTAGTTTTAATATATTAGTTGTATTTTGTGGCATGAAAAGGCCAATAGAGAACTGTAGTTTTCTTTCCATGGTTCCCCGTCATGTCGGCATATTAAGGGTCACCGCTTCCAGCCATAGCTGAAGATGTAATATAAGTGCCACACTAATACTCTGTAGGTTGATCTACTAAAGGCAATTCACTTTGCAAGGGAATTTGCACTTTCCAGGGGAAGCTTCCCCTTAGTTGAATGAGTTGACGCTCAGGTGACTTTCATCATCCAATCATGTGCAAGCAAAAATGCTGTTTTTGGTTTTTTTAGTTTTCTTGTACCTGATTGGATATTCTTTGCAATTTGAAATGTCACCACATTCACTGAGGGAAGGGAACACTTCCCCTGTAAAGTGCAAATTTCCCTGCAAAGTAAAAAGCCTATCTGCTTTTAGTAAATCAACCACTTAGAGTACTTCAAGATTTTTAATTGTTTCATAGTAGGAGTAACATGAGATTAAACAGCCAACATATTTCAGGAGCTCAGACACTCCCCTTTTCACACAAACACAAATTAGACAAAACAGCCATCATACAGACCCTGTTTTCTTATGTTATTTTGGAGGGATTCTACAACAATTCATGTGGTGCTGTTATTACATATTAAACTTTTGAACGTAGTCTGTTCTGGAGTGCCCTTGTTAATGAAAGCAGCCTAACCAGAACCAGTAACCTTTAGGAACTGGATTTGACAATATGGAACTTCATAGTTGTTAGGGTTGAATAAAGACCCAGGTCCATCCATTGGGGGTGATTTACTAACCTAAACACACGCACGCACCAGGTGTGTGTGATTTTCACACAGCAAAACGTATTTATCAACCAAAAAGTCTCTAAAAGCATATTTCCACTAATGCCATATATGGAAAAATCATGCACATGATGCATATATAATGCTGCTTCACAGTTTAGACAAAAATGGTTAGCTAGTGCATTTACATTCCTGCATTCATCAACGCAAGCAACATAACATAGAGCTAATTTACACCACATTACCTTGCAATTCATTGCAGGGCTTTGCACAACACACCTGCTGGGTGTGTACACACTACAAAGGTGTTTAGATTCCTCCCATAGATCATGCTGGGAGGGAACACACTACAGAGGTGTATACACGTTCATGGTGTGTTTATAAGGTTAGTAAATCAACACCATTGAGTCACTAAGAATTCCAATACCCCTGTATAGTGTATTCATTTCATTGTAGACCTGTAAAAGGGTTTTGTTTTTGTGTGTGTCTACACTCTCAGCTGATACCCCGACCTGGGGAAGGGAGTTCCACAATTTTGCTACAGTAAAGAATCCCCTATGCAGTCTAATAGACCCTTAATGTTTCAAAGAGCACCTGTCATCACTAAAGTTCTGTTACATAGGGGACGTGTGAGCCCCCATGTGATGGCAATAAAAGTGCAAAAAAAGTTTTGAAAAAAATCAAAAGTTGAAGTCCTCTGTGTACAAGCACATACTATTGCCAATGCGTCAGGTGCGCCTGCGTACACTACCGGTCAAAAGTTTAAGAACTCCCCCATTATTCTAGTTTTTATTGAAATATAAATGGTACAAAGGTAAGCGGTATGCCAAAGGTAAAAAAATGTTTAGGTTAACAAAAACTGAAAAATAATGGTCATTTCATAGTAATACAAAAAGGCCTTTTTCAGGTAAGAAGTAATGGATTAACAACTCTTTTGTTCTGCAGCAACGTGAGTAAATTAAGCCTTGAAAGTTTATGCTAACAATTCCTACAGGTGTCCCAACCTTTGTTGTATACTAACAAGCTCTCTGTCTGTAAAAAAAAAAAAAAAGCAGTGTTGGAACACACTGTTACTATACCCACTTAAGCAATATTTGGACAGTATTGTACTGCAGAAAGTAGTATATTGCCCGCAAGAAAAAGGCAATTAACAAATGAAGACAGACAGACCATTATAACCCTTTAAAAGTGTAGGTCTTTCCTGTAGAGAAATTGCAAACAAAGCCAAGGTGTCAGTGAGTAGAGTGAGTTTCGTACACCATCAAAAGGCACTTGGAAACTGGAGGAAACTCTAACAAGAAGAGGTCTGGCAGATCCAAAGCCACAACAGAATCAGAAGGCAAGTTTTTGAAAGTCAGCAGCTTGCGTGACAGGCGGCTCACAGGACAACCACGTACAGCTTAACACCTATTGAAGTAAACAAGCCTCAGTTTCAACTGTGAAGAGAAGACTTCGAGCTGCAGGTTTGACAGGTCAAGTAGCAGTAAGAAAGCCATTGCTAAGATAGAAAAATAGGAAAAAGAGGCTTGCCTGGGCCATGAAGCACTACCAGTGGACTACTGAAGACTGGACGAAGGTCTTTTGGACCAATGAATCACAATTTGAGATCTTTGGTTCATCATGCAGGGTTTTTCTACACCCGTCGAGTAAACGAAAGGATGGTTCCTCGGTGTGTGACACCCAACTTATAACATGGAGGAGGAAGCATGATTGTCTGGGGCTGTTTTGCTGGATCCAGAATACAGAGAGGTAGTTTTGATTCTGTTGAGTGGCACCCTGAATCAAAACTACCACAACATTTTGCAGGGCCATGTAATACCCTCTGGTGTATGCCTAGTTCAGGGGTAGGCAACCTTGGCTCTCCAGCTGTGCTGAAACTACAAATCCTATAAAGCATTGCAAGCCAGAGGCATGACTCCCAGACGCAGAACCATGATGAGATTTGTAGTTACAGCACAGCTGGAGAGCCAAGGTTGCCTACCCCTGGCCTCGTTGGTCAGGGGTTCATCCTATAGTACGATAATGACCCAAAACATACCATTGGGTATTGTATTGTGTTTTTGTGCACTAAAATAAACTCAAAAGTATGTGCAACATACGCAGAAATGGCTCTGGCAGCAAAAAGCTTTAACAATGTGTACATTGCAATCATATCATCTCTTTAAAAAAAAAAATCTCTTCGTAAGACTAATTAGGCACTTTTTTTAAAATGTTCCTCATAGCTTAGGTCTTTCAGCACCCTATTAATTTTGTGGTCCTTCTCTGGACTCTGTCAAGTTCAAGGAGGCCAAACCAGAACTGTGTACTCAAGACAAGGCCAAACCGGTGTTTTGTAAAGTGGTAGACTTATGCATTGGTAAATACCCTTTTTTAAGCATGATAATAGTCTGTTCACTTTGTTAGCTGTAGATTGGCATTGCATGTAATAATTTGTTGTCTACTAGGACTCCCAAATCTTTTTCCATCTACAATTTTCCCAGTGGAGCTCCCCTAATGAGTCATTTGCATGCATATTTTAGCACCTAAATGCATAACTTTACATTTTCAATATTAAACCTAATTTGCTACAAAGTCCCCCCCCCCCCCCCCCCACTACTTTTATTGAGGTCCTTCTGTAAATGTATTTGAAGTGCAGTACATTAGACAAAACTGAGTACGGTTCTGCCACAACATCAAATTTATAATTTAGTAATTGGTAGTGTTGGAGGTTTTCTAACTCACTACCTTGTGCCCCAACTGTGTCAACACCTACCTGTAAGATGCCCATGAGGCTTCCACACCTCTGCATGAATGTCTTGTCAACTTCTTCTTTGGAGGAAGCCCTGTTTATAGTATAGGCAAGCTGAATGGTCTTGACAGTCCCCAAAAAATGTCATTCTGGCTAAAGATGGCATACCCTCCTTTGAGCCCATAAGAAAAACAAACAGCTTATCAGATGTTTGCAAGGTACAAATACAGTCATGTGAAAAAGAATTCTATGGTTTAAGTATCAGGATATAATAAAAATCTGATTGTAGCAGGCCTTGAAATTAGCTTAATACAACTTCAAATGAACAACAACACATGACCTATTACACAGTTACAAAAACTAGAGGCCATCACCTAAAATTGGTGGAAAAAAAATTCCAGCACAAGGGGCGAAGGGGGTTCTTCACAGTAAGATCAGTTAGGGTCTGGAACTCACTGCCACAGGTGGTGATTTCAGCAAATAATGTGGAATTGTTCAAGAAACTTTTGGACGATTTCTTAAGGGACCGTAATATACAGGGGTACGGGTACTCCTAGAATGAGATCCTAATAGGTTGGACTTGATGGACTAATGTCTTTATTCAACCTCAAATACTATGTAACTATGTAACAGTGTCATTATTTCTTTTACAAACATAAAGCCAAAATGGAGAAGCCATATGTGAAAAACGAAGTACACCGAGCAGCATATCAGCACGAACACCTCATACCAACTGTCAAGCATAGTGAAGCAGGGGTGATGATTTGGGCTTGTTTTGCAGCCACAGATGCTGGACACCTTACAGTCATTGAATTGACCATGAACTCCTCTGTATACCAAAGTATTCTAGAGTCAAATGTGAGGTCATCTGTCCGACAGCTAAAACTTGGCCCAAACTGGGTCAAGCAACAGGACAATGATCCCAAGCACACCAGCAAATCTACAACAGAATGGCAGAAAAAGAACAGAATCAAGGTGTTGCAATGGCCCAGACCTCAACTTACTTGAAATGCTTTGTCAGGACCTTAGGAGAGCTGTACATAAACAAATGCCTGCAAAACCTCAATGAACTGAAGTGGAGGAATTTTGGCCCGCTCTTCTTTACAATGTCACAACTACGTGAGAGACTGATATAAGTAATCTTTTTATGTATGACTATAAGTTATCTTTAGAACTAAATATAGTTATAAAAGCTTTTGCATCCTAAAGTGTACTTTGTTTTTTACACATGGCATCTCCATTTTGGTTTTATGTTTATAAAATAAATAATGACACAGTGTAATATGTCATGTGGTGTTCATTTGAGGTTGTATTTATACTGTATAATTTTAAAACCTGCTAAGGACCAGATGATTTTTTAAATTTATCTCCTGATACTTCTAAACTAAACCTTCTACACTAAATTCTGGTAAGAGCTGATAAGGATGATGCCTGCCCTTATTTCAGCTGAAAACCTTCTCCAGGGCTGATTGCAGAAAGTCTAGGATATTGGCAGTTGAGGAATTTGGAGTATAAGATTAATAAATGCACCACAGTAAGCAGACTTATTTGATGGTTCTCTAGATTTTATGACGCTGACCATCAGAGAAGGTCAGTTCAAATTCTGTAACCTTTTATTCTGAATCTCCAAGTTATTAAATTCAGTTGCTTGAGATTAAGGTAAAGCCCTTCTTGGATCATGAGGTCTCATCACATAGGCAATGGCTTTGTTGGAGCTACCAGCCTCTGGCATAGCAGTGGAAACCAATGCTTCCTTGCCCAACTTGGTAGGATGGTGATCACATAAACCCCCTCTCTCAATTTTTCTTGCAGGACTTGTATAATGAATAATGTTGGAGGGAAGATGTAGACCATCTTAAACTTCAGATGTAGATGCAGAGCATTCTAGTTGAAAGGACAATAAAAACAAAGGATTGGGATTAGACACTCATGTTTACCCCGGAGTAATTTAAAGACCACTTGTTGCATTCATTGAATCAACAGTTTGCATCCTATCTTCTATATCTGCAGACCACTTTGGGGGATGATCCAGACAGATGTTGCAGATTAGACATGTGCGATTTGTTTTGTTACGAATCGAAATTCGGAAGCATCCGAAATCCGAATTGCAGTTTCCGAATGTATCCGAAATACGAAATTCTGTTAACGAATTTCGTTGAAACGGGAACTAATATTACCACTGTGACTGAGGATGAACAACATGACAAGATTTTTTTTTTTAATCCGAAATACGAAATTCCATTAAGGGATTTTCGTTCCGTTACGAACATTCGTTATGATGAAGTTAAAAAGCAAAAATACCTTTGTTAATATTGGAGTCGATGGTAGTTTTTTTTTATCCGAAATACGAAATTCCGTTGACAAATTTCGGATCCGAATTCCGTTAGTTTTTGCTTTTTAACTTCATCATAACGAATGTTCGTAACGGAACGCAAATCCGTTAACGGAATTTCGTACTTCATGCCTGTAATGCAACCCTCAGCAGCAGAAGAGAAAACCTTTGAATGGTCAACCAAACAGTCACGTTTCCATTGTAACGGAATTCGGATCCGAAATTCGTCAACGGAATTTCGGATAAAAAAAACTACCTTCGACTCCAATATTAACAAAGGTATTTTTGCTTTTTAACTTCATCATAACGAATGTTTGTTTGTAGAGTGACGAAGCTAACGAAAATTCGTATTTCGTACGAATCCGGATAGAGTTTCGGACGCGAATTACGAAATAACGGATATTCCGAAACGAAACAAATTTTTTGACGGCGCACAGGTCTATTGCAGATGCCACTCTCAAGGAGACACCTAGTTCATTCCTGCTTCACTTTGCTTGTCCATGTTGAGATCCAGATGAACAAAACAGCAGTACCAATCTGTAGCAATGAATGGAAGAATTTTAAGGTTTCTAGAGCTGCCTTTAGTTTCATGGTAATTACAAAGTTGAGGTTGCATTAAAGCTGACTTTTACCCCCTTTTACTAAAAATCACAGCAACATGCAGCTCTGCATACTGATTAGAAATCACCTTACATTCATTAGATAAACGAACTTGTTTTTCATTTACTTACAAATAGAGTTCATCTTCCTGGTCCAGTTCTGGCACAAATTATGTTATGTGCCCAAGCATTGCATCCTCGGAAGGTTACATCAGCAGAGCATTGCTGGGAAATGTCATCTGTAATCTCATGAGATCTCAGGGAAAGGCATCCCCCCTGAGATTATGTGCATGGTCACATGTGCCAGAGTTCAAGGAGGTAACTGAAGAGCTAGTAATCTGCCCTTAGTTAACATGCCCACTGTCAGAAGACTGGGGAAGAAAAAATAAATAAGGTATGCAAAGAATACAAAGTCTGCAATTATCTAGAAGTATGTGTTTGTAGATTGTCATTACTAAACATTTCTAAAGGTGTGTTTGTCATTGATAAAGATCCACTTTAAGACAGGACCATCACTTTCAACCCTTGTGGTGGTGTGTGTGTGTGAAAAAAAATTGTGTCACTGTTGATACAAAGTATACATTTCATTCTATAATGTGTTTAAAATGACACTATGATTCTGAAACAAAGCATTGCAAAGTTAGTTACGATTGGGAAAAATAGGCTTTTTGTCAAATCCAGCACTTAAAAAGATTACACTGGCAAACACATGTTGGTGCCTCAAACGTTAAACCTGTTCCTAGGTATATTTGATTCCAAAAATGGCACCAGTATTTCTCTAGCTGTAGTTTTTGAGATGCATTATACATGATATATACCACTCTTCACTGTGGTCGCCTGTCAACAATCAGTATTTTTTAATGTAGTGTTTTATGTAATCTCCTTGTAGCATGAAAGAAACACATTAAAAATTAAAAGAAAAGTGTAATACATTAAATGTACTAATTTCAAACAAAAAGCACAGCTTTATGATTCTAACATTCCAAGCATTAGACACAGAAGAAGCTCCTTTAAGACTTCTGAAAGTGGGATCTACCAGGTGAATTCTGCATAAGATTCCAATAGTAATCTGCCATCATGTGTGCATTCCATGTACCTTGGTATTTCCCTTCCACTGTTTTTATGTTTTGATGAAATCTTTCGCCTTGCTCTTCACTTAAGTCACCAAGGTTCTCTGGAAAGCAATCTAAGTGACTGCGGATAATGGATTTTAACACTCATTTTACAGCCAAGCCTATTGCAATGAAAGAGCATCTCTTCTACTAATTGAGTATAGTTGTTTGCCTTCTTGTTGCCGAGGAAGTTTTTCACACAAGAACAAATGAAAAACAGGCACAAGATTCAATTTAATTAATTGATTCTATGAAATGTGGGTCATTTATGAGCTGGCTGATTTGTGGACCATCTACATATTCATTGCACAAACCATCTTTATTCAAAGCCTCTACAAATTGTTTCATCAGGTCTAGCTGTATATGTCATGGTGGCAGGATGATTCCATCTCGTGCTACCAAAGGTGCATTGATTTGCATGGTTTTCTCCAACCACCATATCCTCTCTTGGAGGACATTCTTTTCTTATCCAATGCTCACGTTTGAGTCTACTGCGTAACCACTTTGTTGGCCAAGAAGAAAAATAACCACCCTCAAGTCTACACAAATCACCCATTGATTTCCATGGTCATTTATATTTTCCAACACTAAAGAGATGGCCTTGTACTCTTTTTTTTTTTTTTATCCTGGTGGAATGGCCGGTTGGTATGAAGCCATAGTTGATGCCATTGTTTTAAAAGGACACATTTCAAACTGTCAATGAAAAGGTGCCATTCACTTGGGTTCTACTTACCCCGTAGAATCTAACATTTCTGATGTAAAATTACAGTTAGACGTAAACACTCTCACTATTTCTGCTAGCTTGTCTGCAAAAACAAAAAACTAGGTAACAGAAGAACAAGTTGATCAGCAAGATCTTTTCAAAAAATGACAAAAAATTATATACATTTGACCATATCTAAGAAACTAGAGTTGATGTCTAGCTAATGCAGTTCTCTGAATCAGCACCCCAAATAACCCAAAGAACAGGGCTAAAAAATGCCCCAAAAAAAAAAAAAAAGGATTTCTTTTTGTTGGGCTGTTTTTATACAAAATGAATAATAACTGAAAATGTTGAATGAGGAGAGATGAATGGTTAGAAAATAAGCAAAACAATCTGCAGCAAAAAATAGCTAAGGCAAGAAGTGGAAGGAGGAGATCATTATGGCTGATTAGGGTAAACTAATTTTATTTTAATTTTTTTAATACTTTTTTTTTTTTACTTGTCAGGTTGCTTCATCAGCTTTAATAAGCGCATCCCAATAACACCAGGCTATAATTTTGGAATTGCTGACAAATGCAAGGAAATGAGCTGCATAGTACATATGTTCTGTGTAAAGTTTTTTGGGGGTGTGTGTAGTTTGCCTTATATTCACAACTAGTTGATGTAATCTCAATGTGCTCTCAAGAAGTTCTGTTGTCATTAAAGCTAACCCAACGTCAAATATATGTTTTCATGATAAGTAATGTGCCAATATAAACATAATCTTTATCTGGATTCATTAGTAAAGAAAAGATTGAGAGTTTAATATGACATTAAGGTCTTGTTCACACCGAAAGCATGTGCGTTCCAGAGCGGTAGCTGCTGGAACGCAGCACAATCGCTGAGAAACTTCCCCCCGTGTTTTGGGGCGGGAGGGGGCGTGTCGGTGCATTGAATTAAATGGCATCGCTTCCACGCCCCCCCCACTGCCCGTAGTGCGATCAAACGTGTGGCAAAACTTTGGCTGCGTTCCGTTCCACTGCAAACGCAAAAAATAGGGCATGCCCTACTTTTTGCATTTGCTGTGTACCGGAACGCTTGCCAGGCATCCGATCGCACTGCGGGGGGGCACACGTTTCTCAGCGATCGCGCTGCGTTCCAGCTACAGCACTGAAACGCACACGCTTTCGGTGTGAACAAGGCCTCAGCCATGCCTCCTGTTTGCCAGATTATTGTGAGCCTGCCAGTACCTTTCTTCCTGTTCTTACTGATAAACATCCTTAATACCCCTTTTCATGTAACAAACCTTGGCTGCTGATTCACTGACTACACTTATTGCCTTCCACATTTCATACATTTGATTCAGGTTCATCACAGACAATGCTTCTGCCCGCTCCTATACAGCTACCACTGCTTGTTTGCTGAACCTGCCGTGATTATTCCACAAGCATGTCTGCTGTTTCTGCTACTAGACGTTGAGCCTGATCCCAGATTGTGACAAAGACAATACAATCAAGTACATCTTGGCTTGGCTGTGCTAACTACTGTCTGACACCAGTGAGTCCCCTGCAGCAGTCTTTCACTTTGTGGCTTGCTACAAAGTTACAATGTTGCAGCCTGATTTATGGCGGTAAGAAATGAAATCCTCCTTACTGCCTGCAGCAGACATTTGACATCATCTCAGCTTAAACTTGCTTGGGGCTCAACACCTGCTTTTTAATAATAAAGGTATCTTTTAAATGTAAAACATGTATATGGTAAAATTGTGACAGAAGTGTATTCATGCAGATTTAAAGTATATTTAAACCCAAGAACGAAAATGTAATATACTACAGCTTACCAGTCGGTAGATGTTGCGGCTGCATTAGTTTTCTTTTTCTTCAGACTTCCTTTATTTTAACCTAGTGATCCTGCCAGTAACACATTCCAATTGCTAAGGTGACAACACCCATTCACAGTACTGTATCAATGGAGGAGCAGCATTGTCACCCATTTGGATTTACAACCATCTCCCTTCTCTTCATAACTATAAAATTTGAGGATGTGTGCTGTCATTCAAAGATGAAATATAGGAAGGCAGATAACACTGAGATATGAGCTCTGTGCAGGAGAAGGTACAAGGAAACTGGATCTGCCAGGAGTATTTTGCTGTACTTGTTGATTCTCAAATATATTTTACAAAATGATTATTTTTATTTATTGTAATGATGATGAGGATTATTATTGTATAAAACTATTACATTTTTGTTCTTGGGCTTCGCTGTACTTTAAAGTTTCTAATATCACAACCCCAATAAATTCATGTTGTTTGTGAGCTGTGCAAACATTTGCTAAGTTTTTCTACCTTGGCTAAAGACATTTGTCACTGTTTAAAAAGATTACTGCATTGCTTCTTTTGTACTGGGGATGACACCTTAAATTTAAAGAAAAACTCCTGGATTTTGAAAACATTAACCCTTGTAGTGGGGCTACCCCTGCACTGCAAGGGTTAAGTGCTTGTTTTGTCTGGTGATAAGAAATTAAGAAGATATACAGGTATCTGCCTGCCTGCCAGATCGAACCCTGCAGCCTCTTCCCCCCCAGGTGCTGGCGGACTAAGGACCTGTGCGATCATCACATCTAACACAGGTCCATTAGACATGAGGGCTCAGAGGGACATTCCACAGCTGGAGCAGAGGAAGAGAGAGGTGAGTGGTCACGGCTGCAGGATTGCGGATCAAATAAGTATTTTTTTGCCCCTAGACCAAAACGAGCAGTTAACCCTTACAGTACGGAGATAGCCCTGCTGAAAGGGTTAGTTTAAAAAAAATTGAATTCTTTAAAAACTGTCACAGTCATGATAACGTTCTATTATCAAAAGTGGAAATCTTTATTTCCAACCTAACCTTTGCCAAGTGGTTCCAGTTTATTTCCTGATTCGCTCAGCTAATTATTCAATTTCCTTGACCACTGCTGAGAGCGTATAATTAGATATAGTCTGGTAAACTGCAACTAAACTAGCTAGCAGGCTTTCACTGCCTTCTTTGTACATTTTAAATATAAACAAGACACAAGCCATTTTGGAAATTATTTACTTTCATTTTCTTTATTTTTTTTTTCTTACATTCCTGTTACCTAATTTTACACTTTACTGAACCATTAAAATATTTTAAGTTGAAATATCTGAGCCAAGTTCTTCTGGTAATTGTAATGTGCAGATATGTTCACAGCATTCTTAGAAGCCAAGCCCTCGGAAACAGATAGGCATGACTTCAGCTTTTTAGCAAACACTTAAGATCTGCAGAGCTCCTCTGCTCTTCTAAAATTGCTCCAAAGGGAAGAATATTGGAACAACATTTTAAAGAAAGAAATCGTAGGAAACTAAAGGTTGTGGTTGACTAGTAAGGTTAATAGCTTGCTGTAACATTTACAGTTTTCCACTTCAGCGAGTTAGACATACTGCACAGTCTAGTAACATGAGATTAGAAGTGACTGCTTGGCAATCTAAATTTTTGCCACTTTTCACCTGGGTTCAGGAATGTAGAGGAACTCTAGTTCCCCTGGGTGGGTGTTGCGCATGACTTTGTAAAATGTTATTACCTTTCATTCCATCAGTAGCATTACTGAACTGAAACTCCTGCTTTCTGCTCCAGCACAGTGGCACAGGTTTGCAATTTTGAAGGAATGCTCTGACAGTTCAGCCTAGCTTGCTAAATAGTGATTGTTCTAGTAAACATCTATTAAACAATGCGGATGAAAGCTAGTGGCTGGGGCATTGCAATTTTGTACATTACACGAAGCTTAATTGCCAGCAATGTATTCATCTTAAAGTGTGAAAATGTTTAAACAAAGCTTGGAGGAAGAATGAAACCCAGATGAACGTAAGTTTTCCTCAGATGATTACCCTAAAGGCTCATGTACATAGGCGCCTGGGGCCATACAACATAAAATTCAAGCATATGTCCCCTACCCAGGTGCCACAGGTACTGCTTACAGCCGCTCATTGAAATCATTGGCTGTATGCACCTATAAGAAAACACTTTCGTAAACACGCCCATGTAGATGGACGTATAACCCTGAACACAGACTGTCTGCATTTGGAATTTTATGCCTGTGTTGCATGGGTGTGTTTTGCAGGTACTACCATATAAACGTGTACAGCCACATACAGCCTTTGATTTCACCTGAGAATCCTGGGCAGGAAAACATGCACATATTTTATGTTGTACAGCCCCAGGCACGTACAGTATGTTCATGAACCGCAAAACCATGAAAATCCCAGCTGGTAACAAACCAAAAAACGAATAGATTGCATTCTATAATACGCACACGTATTTTCTGTTTCCAGAATCTACTTTTCTTACAATGCATAAAGAAAGCCAGCTAACATTTAATGACTTTGGGCTAGAGATACACAAAGGATGGTTATAGGGTAGGTAGTAGCAAGGTGTTGATTCCTCACATCAGAGCCTCCAGCAAGAACAGTGACCAGCACAGTAGGGATATCACCAAATCTCCTGAGATTAGTAAACACAGGTAGCAGTGCATTGGATATCATACTGCAAATAAAAACTATAAGGCTGTAGGCTCCCTCACATACCAGGATATATGTATGCATTTTTTAGGAGGAATGTGAGGCAAAAGGTACATTTTCAGAGTACTGCTTAAGAACATTTAAAGGAGAACTATGAGGTGAGTGCTTTTTACTCACCTCATAGTTCTAGCCGACCTGTGACAATGAGACTGTCACAGGTCGGCTTAGTAGATCGGGAGGTGAGCGAACACATACCGGCGCTCGCTCACCTCTTGATTCCCCCCTCCCCGCTCCGATCCGTCAGCGCTGACTGGCGGAACGGACGAGGGAGGGGGCGGGTACAGCTGGCTCTGCCCCTAGCTAGGCAGAGCCAGCTGTCAGTCACGCAGCTGGGCGGATCCCAACATAATTGTCGGGATCCGCTTCCGCGTCTCAGTATACCGCAAGCAGCAGCTCGCGTGCTGTATGCACCTATAAGAAAACACTTTCGTAAACACGCCCATGTAGATGGACGTATAACCCTGAACACAGACTGTCTGCATTTGGAATTTTATGCCTGTGTTGCATGGGTGTGTTTTGCAGGTACTACCATATAAACGTGTACAGCCACATACAGCCTTTGATTTCACCTGAGAATCCTGGGCAGGAAAACATGCACATATTTTATGTTGTACAGCCCCAGGCACGTACAGTATGTTCATGAACCGCAAAACCATGAAAATCCCAGCTGGTAACAAACCAAAAAACGAATAGATTGCATTCTATAATACGCACACGTATTTTCTGTTTCCAGAATCTACTTTTCTTACAATGCATAAAGAAAGCCAGCTAACATTTAATGACTTTGGGCTAGAGATACACAAAGGATGGTTATAGGGTAGGTAGTAGCAAGGTGTTGATTCCTCACATCAGAGCCTCCAGCAAGAACAGTGACCAGCACAGTAGGGATATCACCAAATCTCCTGAGATTAGTAAACACAGGTAGCAGTGCATTGGATATCATACTGCAAATAAAAACTATAAGGCTGTAGGCTCCCTCACATACCAGGATATATGTATGCATTTTTTAGGAGGAATGTGAGGCAAAAGGTACATTTTCAGAGTACTGCTTAAGAACATTTAAAGGAGAACTATGAGGTGAGTGCTTTTTACTCACCTCATAGTTCTAGCCGACCTGTGACAATGAGACTGTCACAGGTCGGCTTAGTAGATCGGGAGGTGAGCGAACACATACCGGCGCTCGCTCACCTCTTGATTCCCCCCTCCCCGCTCCGATCCGTCAGCGCTGACTGGCGGAACGGACGAGGGAGGGGGCGGGTACAGCTGGCTCTGCCCCTAGCTAGGCAGAGCCAGCTGTCAGTCACGCAGCTGGGCGGATCCCAACATAATTGTCGGGATCCGCTTCCGCGTCTCAGTATACCGCAAGCAGCAGCTCGCGGTATACTGCGGCGTCTCAGTATACCGCGAGTTACAGCTCGCTGTATACTGAGCCTAGGGTGACGGGAGGACACTAGTTTGTGTCCTCCCGTTACCCTAAGGAGAACTATGGGGAAAAGCCTTAACCCCATAGTTCACCTCAGAGATGGATCCTTAGCCAGAATGTTTGATGTGCAGTGAAATTGAGCGCCCGTCACTTTTAGAATTTTTATAATGCTTTCAAAGAACCAGTAGCAAAACAGGGAGAGAGGGTTTAGGGCTTCAGACATCCATAACAAAAGAAGACTACAGACTCACCAATACCTTCCAGCTTCCATAGTGAGGAAATACTTTAGTTGAGCAGAAATGACAGCTGGATAGAGGATATGCACGAGATCTTCCCCGGGAGAGACACCAGACTTGTCCCTGAGTTCCATGCCATCCTGGCACCTCCGGCAGTCATATGGCTCTTCTGGTTCTCCTCCCTAGATAGCTCCAGACCCCACCTGGGTCCAAATCTGGCCTCTTGCCAGCTTGTGGCCTGGTCAGCTTCTCCTACCTTGTACATCCCGACCCCAGGCTAGGCCTGGGGGCGGACTGCCTGAGTAAATGTCAATTTCTGAGTATTTATGCAATTCCCCAGCATGCACCACTGCCATGAAACTCCCAGTGATTGGCGGGTGAGGCATATACACTCCTACTGCTCCCCTTTTGGCTGCCCCACCCTGTGGCAGGGTCACACCCCACTACAGGTAGGTGCAATCAATAGCAGAACATCTAGAATTAACCAAATGATACCAGACCAGACTACAAATCAACCAGAGTAATGACAGTGCTAGCATCACTAAATTTAAAGAGCCACTCCACTTAGGGTGGAAGGGGCTACACTAACCTTCCACTGCTAGTTGCAGTCAATGCCCATATATTTTATGTGAAAAATATATTAGAGCATCTATTTCATCACAAGCCTCCCTGCTTTTCCAAGATGCTGATGCTGCCATACAGGGAATAAACATCTATAAATATAATTCTGCTTTATCAGCCACTCTGCTCTGTCCAAGGCTGTAATTCTATGATGCTTTACCATGTTGCTGTCATAAAGGTAAAACTTAAAATAAAATCATTGTAAAGTTGGAAGTCCATAGTGTTGAAAAAATGCATTAGTTTTCTTCTTTTCAAACTTTCCCCCCCCCTTTAGTTTCACTTGGTGATCCTGACAGTAATACAGTCCCTGTGCTACGGTATCAGTGCTCACTAACCGTACTATATCTATGGAGGAGCAGTGTTATTACCCCAAGACAGGAAGTGCGTTATGAATACAGAACACCTTTGCTTCTTCTTTTCTCCATAACTTAGAGAGGGTGTTATGTAGTTCATAGAGAGAACTGACAGCAATGCTGCACAGAAAGAATGCACAAGAAGCTATTAGCTCACTCGATGTTTGGTGGGATCAGCAGGTATTTTGTTTGCACTTATTGAGAAGATATAACAAAACACTTTTAATCGTATATTTAACAGACTGAAAGGAAGTGCATAGAAGAAGTTTCTTTAGGTTTACATATACTTTAAATCTCCCCCTTCCAAGATGATGTGTTAGTTGGGGCTGCTGCACCATAGAACAGAATATAAAGAACTCAGTATATTTCTACATTCTGTATCAGCTGCCAACCATACATTACCACAATGCTTTACAAAGATATACAACCTCTGGGGTTTAGCTAAACCCAACCTCTTAAATATTTTATTGCCAATCATCTCAACAAATACATTAATAATTAGCTCAGAGTGGAATGTATTATATGTCCACCCTTACCTCAGTCTTCACAAAACTCTATTAAAGGACCCATATTTAATAATTAACAAAGACTGTCCTCTATGGCCAAATATAACCCTACAGGTGGTGTCTTCATCGACAGGCTTTTCAGACTGGAATGAAGCAGGAGCATACACAGTAGCCCAGCTGCTAAGTAATGACTAAAATCATTTTAGGAACTGCAAAGTGAATTGGCCCTACATGGATTGTAATTATTTAAATATTTTCAACAACATACCAAGAAATCTACTGTTAAAGAGTCAGTCCAAACAAAATAGGAGAAAATGGAGAGTTAAACCAACAGACTCATTATACTGTATATCAGGACAGTTCCTCAGTGTGCACACTTGTAGTGGCCATTATGAAAGGTTTCCCTTCTCCTTGTTGCATTTTTCTTATTCATTTTATATTGTAGCAAGCGATTCTAGAATGTGATCCCAGGCACCTTTGCATGTTCCTGCTTTATTCTCCATTATATAAAAAAAGGAGTATGAACTAGTCATCATAGCTTAAAACAAATGTACAGATATCTCCCTAATAGAGCTCTCAACAGATATAAGAATCTGTTTTGGGTGGACTGACCCTTTGATTGGAAAACGTAGCTAGAATTACAGGAGATTCATGATAAAAATCCTAGGATATCTTTTAGAGACACCAATGGTTAAACAATCAGTCATATGATAATTATAATAGCTTACTTTTATATGTTGCTTCCTATGTTTGTAGCTGGGTGCCCCCCATATAACCCTGAAATATTATAAGGTCTCTTTTTACCGTCCTCAAACCTAGAACCATGATTTGCTTGAATAGGCTTTGTTCACACTTGCCACTTGCATTTTAAGCAGAGATCTGTCTGAAAAATCTGAAGCATTGTTTATGCTTCATATGCGTTTAGATGCATCTGTCCTTTGTCCATTGAAACAGTCCACTGAAGTAGCCAATGAGATTTTAGCAAATAAATGTGTTTTGTGTTTACATGCATTTTGGTGCGTTTAGAAGTTAAAATTGATTCTTAGATGCACCTGACTTCTATTTTTCCTAAACGCAGCAAAACTGACTGCAGATAAAAGCATCTAACTAGTGCACATTCTGCTATGGTACATTAAAGTTTTACATTGTAAATTAAGAATCCGGCCGCACTACATTCCACGCTGCATACGTTTATTAAAAGTTCAGTATAGGGCCATGCTAACAACATGGAATTTCCTGAAAACTCACCTGCCCTCCTCAATATCCACTACTAATATCCAAACACCATTAACAATCTATCACACTTTATTCCGTCCCTTGACTAACGTAATTGGACAAATTCGGGTATCCACTACTTACGTGATCTTTACTCAGATGATTCATCATTGTCCTTCAACCAAATAAACATCCTATACAATTTGCCTGCCAAAGAATATTATTATCTCAAATTAAACACCTCTTATCTCACTTATCTATTCCTAATACCTAATTGTGGATTCTCGAATACATCGCCATCTCCTCTCCACTACCCACTCACGCAAAGGTATATCGCTGCTCTACTCTTTTATGGATGATAAGGTGTTTGTTGAAACGCCTTACATGGATAAATGGGAGTGAGATTTAGGGATCAGCTTCTCTACCAAACAATTGGAGTAGGGTAATGTCTCATTCTCATAAAGTTACTCATTGTGCCAACCATTGGGAACTGTACCAAAAAATAGTGAATAGGCGGTATCTTAGTCCTTACATATTGTCTAAGTTTTCTACCCATCAATCTCCTCAATGTTGGAGACTTTGCGGGGCAATTGGTTCTTTACCACACATATTTTGGTACTGTGAAACGCTACGCTCCTACTGGAACCAGGTCTTTAGTCTTATTTCCCAATTTTTATGTGACCCTATCACACCATCTATCCTTTGGCACTACTGCACATTGGCGCTGAAGACATTCCCTCTCGAACTATAATTACTCACAACCTCTTTTCAGCGAAACTGTTGATAACAGGTAAATGGCGAGACTACTCTCCTCCTACCATCTCTGAGGTTGTCTCTTCTGTGAATCTGCAATGTTCTTATGAACGAACCTTTGCCTTAAGTAATCATAAATATACCTCTTTTCGTAAGTGCTGAGATAAAGGGATAACAAAACCTTCAAATTGTTCTGTTTGCACCCTATACCTGACTTCCACCCCTACTCACTTCCCACCCTTATTCTCTCCCCAATCTCCTCCCCCCCTGCTCCTTCCATCCTCCCTAGGGTACTTACATCATCTCACTGGATCAGTCTTTTTTTTTTCTTTTCTTATTTGTTTGCTCTCATCCTCTGGTATATGCTCTACTGCTGTAACTACCGATCCCTGTACCACTGGAATTTATATTGTATCCTACTTGATTATCATTGTACTTGTTTTGTTATTCACTGAACATATGTTTATATACCTTGTTTTGTTGACTACCTGTATCGTCTAAAAACTCAATAAAAATTATTGAAAAAAAAAAGTGACACTCAGTCCTGCCCGAGGTCCGCCCCTCTGACATGTTTCATCCAATACTGTGCTTAGTCTTTCCCCTGCTAAAGCCATGGAGGAGCTGTGCTTTATTCCTATGCCTTGGAGGAAAACATTTGTGTTTAGAAATCAAGAATATGAAATGTAACAACCCAATTTACTTGTCTTTTACATTTCAAGGGGTTTATTTTTGTATCAATATATCAGCTGTGCTGCTTGCTTTGGTTTGTGTTTAATTGTTTCACTTTTGGTTGGGAAAATATAAAACCTAAATAAAGAAAGTATAAAAGAAAGAGGAACAAAGCCTTGCTTTCTATTGTGTTAGTTCACATGAAAGCACTGTTCTGAAAAAAATAATGAGGCAGGCCTTATTTTAATGCACCACATCATTTTGCAAAAGGCTGCAGTGTGCATTAAGTAAAATAAAAAGTAAAGTGTCTTCCAAAGAAAAAAGCATAAAAAAAACACATCACCACATATGCAAAAAATGTGCTGCAATGCATATCATTGTCAGTGCATGTCAATGAATATGTGCTGATGCTCACGCAGTGGTGTGTACTTACCCTTAATGTTTAAGAAACTATTCATTACTTGGTCAGGCTTCTATACCTACAGCCAAAGCTTTGTTAAGTGATACATCTTCCTAATCTGGGAGAACTGTTTTCACACTGAAAGAGGTTGGTTGATTTAATTTGGACATCTCAAATGGATTTATTTTGGGGAGGGTCATGCTAAAGCCATTCCAGGCACAACCAGCTAGAAAAAAGTCTGAGAGCAGACCTGCAGCATAAATATGGACAATATCTCACAATGAATTCATAATTCCTACCAGTGTTATGCCCAATTACAATCTTAGCCTGTTTCCAGGAAAAAAGAATCAAAGATATTTTCCTGGGACTCATTCTAGGATAGGAGAAGGGAAGATAGGTTGTGGCTGTGAAACTGAAAAAGAGTGTGGAGTGAGGACCACACAAACTTTGGTACTTACCATTTTGCTAACCAATGCTAACCACAGTTAGTGCTATGGGCTTATTTATGCTATTGAACATCAGATTGGATTTATAAACAAGCCAGCGTGCAAAATGCAGCAACACTACAGTATATTGTTTAATCTGGAAGATTAAACTTTGATTGCATTTTATACGCATCTGCCCTGCTTTTGGTCCATTCATTTAGCAATCAATAAGGTCTTACCTACAAAAGCTTTTTACATAAACCACAAATTTTTGATTGGCAGCTATGAGTTATTGAATGTTGGTCCTAGCATTATACGTAAAAAAGTGTTTATTTTTTTAAAATGTGTCTTGCTCTATACAGGTGAAACTCGAATAATTAGAATATCGTGCACAAGTAATTGCAGTAATTGCTGCAAAAGGGGCTCAAACCAAGTACTGAGTACATATGCATGCTTGTACTTTTCAGAGGTCCGATATTGTTCTATGTACAATCCTTGTTTTATTGATTGCATGTAATAATCTACTTTTTTGAGGTTGTGGATTTGGGGTTCTTGGGGTTTTCATGAGCTGTAAGCCATAATCATCACAATTATGACAAATCACGTCTTGAATTATCTTGCTTTGCATGTAATGAGTCTATCTCATATATTAGTTTCACCTTTTAAGTTGCATTAGTAAAATAAATGAACTTTGCACGATATTCTAATTATTCAAGTTTCACCTGTAGATATTCTTTTCTGAGATGGCTGCTACGTGCAACTGCCTTGCGATCAATAGCTTCTGTGAAACTGTGATATCTCTTCATTCAAACTCCTTTAATGAGGAGCAGAAAACTATTTCAGGAAAGAAAGCAGGATTAGGAGAAGGAGGACGACAACTCCTATAGCAGTTCAGACTAGAGGGCA
Organism: Nanorana parkeri; assembly: GCF_000935625.1. Classification (NCBI taxonomy): domain Eukaryota; kingdom Metazoa; phylum Chordata; class Amphibia; order Anura; family Dicroglossidae; genus Nanorana; species Nanorana parkeri. Next base: position 839,801 of record NW_017306695.1, on the reverse strand, counting down.
GATACTAACAGATATGCAAAGGATATGTTTCTAAAATTTGCTGATATGTCTTGGCTGTGTGGCTGATATGGAGTGAGTCAGTGTTCAGAAACTGGTAGACAAAGACCCAGCGAATAAAAAGCATTGCTGTCAAAACAAGCCAAAGAACCCAAAGCGGGCTGTGAGTATCTTTGTCTGCTTTCTACTTCACACAATGCACTAAATAGCCTCCATCAAAGCAATCATTCTAACTGCACTTTCATATCCACAGTCACATTATGAAGCCGTAGCTGACACTGCACAGTAATGGCTTCTGTACTAATGTTCTTTTATTGTTGACAATTATTTCTACTATTGTAGGCATTTTATAGTTTCACTATGTTAAATGATGTTTTAAATTAACTAATAATATTATTTTAACTAAAGATGAGCAAACCAGGCAAAGTTTGCAATAGGTCAGGGGAATCCAGCAGAAAATCTTTAATCCCCAAAACCCTAATGAAGTCTATAGGACCCAAATCTTGTTTTATTTTGGCCTTTTTCAAGTCTAATTTTGCAGCTATTGTTTAAAAAAGGCATGGGGAGTTGGGTATTGCCATGGGGGACATTTACCAATACAAAAATGTTTTTTTTTAAATGTAAAATACCATTTATAGGGAGAGGTCTTTTAATGTACCTTTATTTGAAAAAACTAAAAACATGCAAATTATTTCAATAATGTGCTTGAGTGGGGTGCCTCTAAGCTGCCTCTGAAGTTACAGAACTGTACGATTTGACCCATTAAGGTCACATCATAAAAAAATAAACGACATGACAGATACCCAGCCAGCTACAGTTTGTAAACAAACCAACTAGGCATCTATCATTTAGCGCTGGTAGCAGTAGCACAGCAGTAGTGCTACTGCAACTAAATGACCAATCAATGGCTAATTTGTTTACAAACAGAAGCTAGGGGTTTGCGTGGGTGAACTGGTATTATTTAGCTAGTCCCTAATCCTAAAGGTGCCCTATCAATTATCGTTCGGAAATCATCCATGAATGATCTTTCAAATGATACTCGATTAGTTGATGGGAACCCAACAATTGTTTTTACTTACTTACTTACTTACTTTACTTTACCTTTTGTACTCCTGGCCAAATTTCCTTGATTGGTCAGGCTAGAAAACTTTTTTTGACTCGTACGAAATGGTTTAGTGGCGTTTTCGTACGAAAAAAATGAACAAGGCACATGTGCAAACAAAAATCTGTTCTGTCGATTTGCCGAAATTCGGTTAACCCCTTCATGACTGAGCTAGTTTTTAGTTTCTGTTCCTAAATGACTGACACACTTTTTACATTTTTGCTGCGTGATTCTTCCACAGCAGCAAGTTTTGATTATTATTATTATTTTTAGAATTTTTTAAATAATAATTATAGTATACAAATATATTTATATATAAAAGTTTTATTTTCCTAATTTTTTGTACACTTTTTTTTTTTACACTTTGTAAAAAAAATAAGTGTAAAAAATAAATAAATGTTTTTGTCAGTTTATATCAAGCAGTCACTATGACTGCATGATACATTAGCTTTTTTAATTTTTAGTTATTATTAGCCTGCTCCAAACTTAGGAACAGCTATTAATAACCTTAGAGACTGATCCTGACAGCATGTCAGAATCAGATCTCAGTAAAGGTCTTTGATCGTTCCTAGACGATCAAAACTGATACATTTCACTCAGAGATACATTTGTATCTTGTGCTTGAAATGTATCATTTAACATCAGGCCAGGCTATACAGCTGTCAAAACGAATAGCAGAGAGGTGAGTCACTGCTACCTCTCTGCTATCTTCAGCTGTCAGATACGGGATCGCTATTTAGCGAACCCGTATCTGAATGTAAAGGCTTCATTCTTTCATTAATGAAAGAAAGAAGCTTTTAAAAAAGCTTAACTATTTCATTAATGAATGTCTCAATAGTGAGGCATTAATTAATGACTGGAACTGCTGAGAATCAGCAGTTACCAGCATTACAGAGGCTAATATAACTCGGCACGTACAGTGTACGTGGCCAGTCATATAGCCACTTTGTGACGGGACGTACACTGTACGTCTCCCGTCACGAAGGGGTTAATTAGTATTGCTAACAAACTAAAATAAAAATCGACATTGGTCTGTGCATGATGGGGTATTCGAGCGGAAATCAAACAACGGTTCGATAAGGGCATGAAAAAAATCGAATGGTAATCAATAGGTGTATGGCCAGCTTTACTGATATCTACCTGGCAGCTCTCACATGTTTCTGCTTCTGACCTGCACATCATTAGAGGACACATTAGTGATGTTGGGGTCTTTAAAAGAACTTGTAAGAGCTGTGGAGGACCCAGGTTATTCTCAGAAGTGTTGGTTTGACAAACTTTGAAGAACACACATTTAGTATAGTGACAGGATCACTTTAAAGAAATGGGAGGGGGGGGGTTATACAGTTATCCTAGTTGAAAGCTAAATCGCGGAGGTTCAAAGGTAGATAATTATAGATCAGATCTGATAGGACACAATAACAATCGAAAAGTCCAATGAGATTTGAAAGTTACAATGACATGGTTAAAACATAAATCCTTATCTCTGTGAATTGATCCTATTGTGAAGTAGAATATTCTTATTTTGTATGCCAGTGAAGGCTATCATTCAGCTCTGCCCAGTGGCTTTTAGTGTAATAGCCCTAGATATCCTTCCTTGAGTAGTTAATTCCCTACACTGTCTACCAGTCCTCCTAGCAGTGGTAATACCAGTGGTGAAAGTAAAGATGGTTTATATATGCAGTGCATATAAATGCTGTGCTTATTGTGAGGAATTTTCCTTGTTGGTTACAAAAAAGGTTTGCCTTTTCATGCAATGTATAAACTGTAACATCCACAATTTAATATGCTTTCTTATGTGTGCTTAGTGTAAGATTCAAGGATTGGCAGACAAAAGTCCCAATGCCCTGCATAGTATGATTTATCATAGCATTTTCATTAAATACATACATATAATCTTAGATTCTTCCATTTTCAAGAAATACCAAGAGTAACCTTGGGGAAAATAAGTTGCGATTTGAAGAAAAAATACTAATAAAATAAATGTATTGGATTTTGCACTTGAGAACCAGTTCCCCATTAGGATTAAATTATAGACATGGTGTGGATGTGTTTGCTGTTAGTTGAATCTTCTTAGATTTAGACTATGTAACTATTTTGGTTAGTATGTTATAATTACCTCCCCGTGGCTTTGTTGAAGGTGCCTCTTTTTTTTTTTACAATTATTCATTAGTGTGCATTTGCATCATTTCAGAGACTCCCTCACCATGCTCAGGATTTTGTTGTTCGTCTAGAGCTAACTATCCCAAACTGAGCTTTTTTAGGGTATTGATTTATTGCTACAGTTTTCTAACTTCTCTTCTACTGTCATCAATACAAAGTAGTTTCATCATATATATTACTGTGAATATTTGGATATTGATAATTCATATGTTTATTTACATACACATTTAATACACTGATCCTTAAACATTCATTAATCTTTTAGATGTTCTTCTATATGCAGCGCAAATCGGATGGCCCATGCTCTATTTGTCACAAATAAAGTGCCTATTCACAGTCCCTATGGGGAGAATCAATAGGTATTTAGAAAATGTCTCAGGGGTTATAAGGAAAAACAAGGAGCTTGGTCTTACTGGTAAGAGTAGCCTACATCACATATGTGGTGTTACATGATGTTATAGTTTGATTTAAATTCTACTTTAAGGCCAATTATAGTGTAGACACATCAGTAATCTAAGTGTATCATTATATCTACAGCAAAAATGTGATTTTATTTTTGAGAAGCTGTGTGATGTGATTATTGTTCATGTTTTACTCTACCTCTACTCTAAGTCCTACCTGATGTGGTGATTGTTCACATTTTGCTGTTTATGATGGGAAATAACTTGGATCAGTATCTTCTTGTGGTGGGATGACAGGATGACATGGGTAACCTGCCATTTCTTTTCTCCGTTTAAATGTTTTTAATTTGAAAATTGCAGGTGTACAATAAGGCTTCACTGATCCCAAACTGCCATTTCTTTTCAGAGCAGCGTATGTGGCTTTGTCGGCCAATATGGCCATAAAATTCCACTATTCTATGCACTGTACTTCTTGGGAAAAGAGTGGTGCATTATGTGAAGGAAAAAAAATCATGTAGGAGGAGCTTGCAATATCAGAATGAGTGATGGCGAATATGATTTCACTTTATTTACAGCTTTTGTTTTGTCATTAAAACATGTTTCCTTTCTGTGTGTAAAGTGTATATCTGCTGTCTTAATGAGTCACTTTGCTAATCTAAATAAACTGTGACATTTAATTGAGTAATGCAGAAGGGGCCAAGGGCTGTGCATAGTAATGTAAATACAAGAATGACTGAAAAATGTTGAGCAGACCCTGTAGTCCGGCTAGGTATAGTTGGAAACCCTGATAGAGATGATTTAACCTCACGTCCACATTACAAGACTGCTTTTCTTTAGTGGTATCTGTAAATTATGTTCTTCCCTACTTTAAAATGTAATTTACAGTTGTAAATGAATTGCAGCTTTAACATTGAGTTTACAATACATATAAATTCAATTTTCTAAATAATCCCAATTGTTTTCACTAAAATTTGAACTCAGTCACATTCATTTGAACTGTATTTTAGGATTAGTGTGTTCTAAATGTGTGCATGTGAAGATTGTAGCATCTTCTTCACAATACCATTATATTATAATGTGCAGTTTCCCAAAATATAAAATGAGAATCTAATTAATATGATCATCTGTGAGTTATATAAAATCAGATCATTTGGATTTGAGTGGTTTTCCAATTAAATGTAATGTCACTCAATCACTCAAAGCATATTCCAGATAATTGGAGGTGCTGGCTGAAAGAAATTGCATCCCCTTTCTGAATTAGGAAGTGCTGGATATCAATGTGTAATAAAATAAAAGCTCTATACTATATGAAGAAAATCTGCGCTCAATTAAATTACCGTTTGTGATTCAAGATGTTATGTATAGTTTCATTGCATTAAAGTGGTTAAGGTAAATGTATAAAAAACAACGGCCATGTTTTTATTGTCATAAATTATGTTTTTACCTCTTTTCAAACATTTCCAGGCACTTCCTCTCTGTACGCACTTACTCCAGCATCAGCTGCACATCATTGTTCTGGACCACCTTTCTGATGACAACTGTGAACTATGCCAATGGCCACTTGTATTCCCCACTAGAGGTGCGTGTGGCAGGGTGACAGGGCAGGTGGACAATTTGTAAAGAGGGACAAAGTGTTTTTACTCCATAACAGTAACTGCTTGAAGTTCTTTCATTGCAGAATCACCAGGTATTCTTTTATTATAGCTACAAACTCATGTCTGTGGGACCTCTCACGGACATGAGTTTTTAAGAAGCCATGCAAATTGAATGCTCTGTGCAACATATGAAGCCAATGAAAGGGGAGGGCCTGTACAAGGAGATATCTGGTGTATGTCATATGGCTTTGAAGAAGGGGGCGTGTGCTTAAAAACGCATTCAGCCACTTTTGATACTGTGAAGATCTGATCAGACAGTGACATATCTTGTCATTGTCATGCTAGCCTTTGTGTTTATTTCTATGGTGGAAGTTAGACATGTGCACTGCAATAAAATTTTGTTTCGGACGAAACAAATGAAAACAAAAAACTATTTTAATTGGTTTTGTCAAAGGAAACAAATTTTGATGCTGTTTCGGATTCGAAAGCGCAACAAGCCTCCGAATCCGCACACTGAAACAGCAGAACGAGCGGTGGCCATATCGCCCGCTGGCACATTCTGCACATGTGCACCACCATCTTGGAGTGTATCTTGGTATACACCAAGATGGCGGCGCCCGCAAGTTTGGGCACCACCCAAACTTGCGGCGGCGCACATGTGTAGAACGTGCCGGCAGCCAATATGGCCACCGCTCGTTCAGTGTGTGACATCACCGTCATGTCACGTCATGCGCCCCGCCTCCAAGATGGCGGCAGGCATGCATAGAACACGCCGGGTGCCAATATGGCTGCTGCGCGTTCTGAAAACAAATTTATGTATGCCCAAATATAGTTTTTGGGCATATAACAAATGTGTTATTTCGGACTCAGACGAACTGCCGAATCAACTGAATTTCATTGATTTGCAGGTTCGTCCTAATTCAAATGCACATGTCTAGTGGAAGTGAAAGTTCGCATTTGCAATTTATGGATGCCGTTCAGTCAAGAATTTTTCTAAGTATATTGATTGCTATCTAGTAAAATGTATTTTTAAATATTACATGAAGGAAAGGCACCTTCTTTTTCTTTTGTTTTGGCATGTCTTATGGAGGAGGTGCTTTATATGGAGGGCTGCCATCCCTATTGAAGTGTCCAGTTATACATCAGCTGTGGGTCCGATAGAGTTTGAGGTTGCTGTCAGCGCTGAAGATATCATGTGACTGTGCTTCAATGTCATCAATGTTTATTCCATTGATAATAAAAGGTTGAAGCACTTAATAAATATTGAAGAGTTTACCAGAAGAATATTTTTGATGGGACTCAAAATTGTTATTCCATATTTGTAGAATGTTTTTTTAATATAGAAATTACCACATTCTTACTCTCATCTCTATGTTTTAGGGCCAATTCACATATATGGCTATTAACACATGTCAACAAATATTCGCAACTTTTTAAATGCGAAATTTTTTTTCGCAATTCTTTTTAAATGGTGCTAGTTCACGTGTTGTTGTTTTTTTTGATGCGCTGACGTGTATTTTTACGCCTTTTGATGACAATGACAGTGCATGAAATTGTATGCTTGTTGATAAGCTCAGTCCTATCGGGAATGCTTTCTAAATATGTAAATGCATATGATGTAGCATTCAAGTGAATACAGCTCAAACTAGTGTAAGCAATATCTGGGCTTGATTGCCTACCTAAATACAAAGAAACGTTTACTTTCTAAAACAAATATACATGATTTTGAAGGGAGACAGATGTCTCACTGTGAAAATGATACTGAGATACCTGCCCATCCATTAACCAACTGGAAACCACCCTTTTCATTTGCATGATTTAGCCAATAGGAGTGCAAGCACACATAGCCACTTCCTGTAAAAAGGCAGGATGAGATCCCATCTGTCCCCATGGAAGCCCTATACATGCCAGCCATTGAAATGAGCCAAGATTGGATGATTCTGGCCACTCTTAAACAGATTAGTGATCATTGTCTCTTCCCACAAAATGCTGCATCCGTGATAGGTCCAAATGGTTTTCCAGTAAGTCAAGATATGATAACCTGTTTCAATAGTTTTCTCCTTATCACATTGTGCTTTAAGAGTCTTCTCTTCTCTGTCCTCACCTCCCTGTCTCCAATAACAGTTAAACTTGTATGTTCAGTTTGGAAGAGCTTAGAATCTCATGAGGCACTCAATGTATAAAGATACAGTATACCCAAGAGAGGTCAGATAGTGCCCTCATGCAGCCACCACACCTAAGGACCGGCAAGCTGCAATATATTTAATGTTTGTTCTTGGCTTTAGATACTCAGTAAGGTGGATATATTCAGAAATTGGAGGTCTATTCAGTCTATCCAATAATATATTAATTTAGTAGTGCACCTTAATGCACTAAAAATGTGCCTGACCTTTTTTTTTTAACAGTGCATTATGGGGCATGTTTTGTAACCTTGTGTTGCACTGCAGTGTGGTTCTCATATTAACATACATTGTGATGAGAGTAGAGAACAGAGAGTATTGAATCATTCAGAAATCAATTAAACCTTCCTCAGAAACCGTAACATACAGGGTACAGGTACTCTTAAAACCTAGGACCACACAGGGACTCGCACCACACACACTTACACATAGGGTTGAACTTGATGGACCTGTGTCTTTATTCAACCTCAAAAACTATGTAATTATGTGATAATGCATGTTAACCATTCGCATGTTTTTCTGCTCATTGCCACAACACATCAGTGTGAATGGGAACTAAAAAGGCAATTAGATTCCATTATTAGATTCTAGTCTTCCTGTAAACTCTGGTAAGGAAAGGAATACAACATATATACACATTATAAAGATTGTTTTCTTTCTAGACTGCTGTTGTCAAGCTGAACAGCTGTAACCTCTATAACAGGCTGTTTATCACTTGATAGTACAGGTCAGCTCTTATTTTGGTCTAGCAGATGAAAATACGCCATCCATTGCCATTTGCCCTGCAGGAAGACAGGCGTACTGCATGCATTCATGTGTTACTTCACTGTTTATTTCCAGGGCAGAGTGAAAGCTAAACTGCAATTAATAAACTATAAAAATAGATGCGTTAGCAAATTTCTGCTACAGCCCCGAACAACAATCCACTTTATGAAACTCCTACTAAGCTCACAGCTGCATAAATGAAATTGTACCTACAAGTTTGTGCAGTAATATAACAAAGTTGGCAAAAAGACTTGTAATCTAATTAATTTGAAGCCGGATTCATTATTTCTGCCTGTTATGACCTCAGCCAGCTAACACACATATTAATCTCCATTGGAGTCTTCACAACAGAGATGCTTAGAAAAAGTTCTGTGTGAAACCTTGTTAAATTAGCAAAAGGACAGTAAAATGACAGTTAGCAAGGTCAAATTAAATATTAATACATCAATGTAAATTGTAGAGGTTTAGAAGGAAAATTCTACTTTCACAAAAAAGAAAAAGATATAACTTGGGCCTATTAACACTTATGCACTGCTGTAACATGGTAACATGCATTTAACTGCAATGTGCTTGGCAAATGGCTTACTGCAGTGACATTGGTTTCTGAATGGCACCCTGACACACCAATGCAACACACCGAAATAGCACATGCTGTGTGTTTTGGTGGGCTTTGCCAAAAACAATGGTGCATGATTAACACTGCGATTAACACTGCACATGTGCAAACGAAAATACGCGTGGTCGATTACCGCAATTCATCCAGGTGTTTTTTTTAACTACCGCTGATTGAATTGCAATAATCGGGGCAGGATGGGGCCGAGGTACGACAATCCTATGACGGTTCGATCATCAGACGAAAAGTTTCGTCCGATGATTGGAAGGTGTATGGCCACCTTTAAGGTGCCCATACACTGCGCGATTATCGTACGATAATCGTATGCGATCGGTTTTTCGTACGAGAATCGAGCAGTGTGAACGGAGACGTGCGACCGTTTCTACTGTACGGTCGCACGTCTTCTGTCGAACCAGCATGTTCGAAAACCAGCTGGGAATCGTACGATTCTCGGCTGGTTAGAACGGGCCGGTGTGCGCATTAAACCTTCCTCAGAGGTTTACGGGCGCACACTGCCAATTATTAACTGTGTAATCTACTGTAGTCTATGCACAGGAAACAAAATCTGGCAGCAGACCCTTCACTTATTTACATATTAAACCATCACTTGGTTAAGTTTCCGATGGTGTAGTCATTGCCCTACTAGAAAGTAAATACCTCAGTCTTTAAAAAAAAAAAAAGAAAATCAGGGAGTGTGCTCAGTCTTAAGGTGGCCATACACCTGCCGATTATCGTACGATAATCGCGGGAAATCCCGCAATCATACGATAATCGGCAGGTGTATGGAAGGCGTGGAACCATTTCTACTGTGCGACCGCACGTCTTTTGTCTTACGAGCATGTTGGAAAACCAGCCGAAAAAAAGATTTTCGGCGGGTTTGTGGCGAGCTCGTAAGACAAATGCCGCACGGGCCGGTGTGCGCAAGGGCACACTGCCCGCTCAGCATTGCGGTCATCGGAAGCCCGCCCCTCAGGGGGGCGGGCTTGCGATGATCGAGAGTGCGATCTGCCTGTCCAAGATAGGCAGATCGTATGTTTTTTTTAATCCCTGTACAACCATCGCAAGACTAAGGTCTTGCGATGGTTGTAGAGTGTATGGCCACCTTTAGACTTGATTTGTTGAGATGATATGCTGTTTCTTATTACAGAAATGAGATTACTCAGTGATGATGATGATAATAAAGGGTTGTGATAGGGCAAACTTCTTCTGAACAGAGAAAGAGAGGAATCTGCAACAAAGTCTGCTAACACCTTTGCAATAGATTATATGTTATATATAGGTCACCTAAATGTATTGTATTTTCCTCAACAAAACTGAAGCTATATTTATTAGAGTTGTATTCCTTACTGAGTGCATCTCTTATAAATGTAACATTGGTTATGAACCGAGCTAAAATAATGTTTTGTTAAAGTGACACTAAACTCAAGAGTTAAAACCTAAAAATTCATACAAGTGCCCTAACTATTAACAAAAATGTATCTTATTTGTGTATCACTCAGCTGTAGATTTAGCTTGGAGCAGTGGCTACTTTACAACACACACAGGGAGCAAGGAGGACAAAAGTAGCCACCCTCCAGGCATGCAGGGCAACTGTTTTACCTGCCAAGAGCTTTGCATTTCTGTCTATCTGGTAATGAGATTTACATAGTCCTGCCACACAGCACAGCCAGGCAGATGCCACCACATTTTGTGTTGAAGGAATACAGTGGCATTGTGTGCTCACCCCTAGCATGCTAGGTGAACAGTAAGGGTGCAGTAGAAGAGTGATGAGGTAAACTCTGTACTCACTCTGCTCTCTGCTCCCGTCAACATGTTCCTCATCAGCAGATTTACATGCAGCACACCTGATTGGCTCCCAATGCTGCCACTCCCACATGCAGTCTAAAGTGCTGCTGTACAAGGGATTTCAAGAGGCTGATCTCAAGTCCAATTCAGGTACTTATACTAGTTGCTTTTAAACATACAAATTGTGAAGTATTGATGAAAACACAGCTGCATTAATTTGTGTGTTTAATATATTTGCTTGCTCAGATTTCAATGAGAGCTCCAGGCAAATAACTAAATACACGGTTACAGTAAAAATATATGAACTGAGCATTTAGCTGTTTGTCTAGAATTCTGCTTGAAAGGGTATCTATAGTACCCTTATATATATAGGCAACTAAAATACTTAGAAAGGGAGGCCAATAATGGCAGCCCCCATACTTTCCTTAGTATAGATTTCCTTTACTAACCCCACATTACAGACCTTCTGCAGAACTGGTGCACAGCACATAAGACCTCTTTCTGGTACCTAAAGGTTTAGTTTTTGAAGACTTTAATACAAGTAACTACCCTCCTTCATCATTCACAATGCATGCCCAATTGTTTTAAGCAGACGTAAACTTTACATTTAGGTCCACTTTAAAAAAAGTTACAATAACAAGTTCAAATGAATACTATGTGAAAATACACTGCAAGTATTTTCTCCATTTATTGTACAGCACTTGTTGAAAATGGCAGTTTCTTTTTCTGTGCAGTGCCTCAAACCATGGGGGATTATGGTGAAAAGATGTTGGGTGATTACAAGAGAAGTTATCTGATGACAGATCAGCGTCCCAGGTCATTTGGGGACGTTGATCTGTCATTACAACTGGGTGGAGCGAGCTGTGAGATCACGACTGGCTCCGCCCAGCTGTCATTTGTGTGGAGATCGGTCAGCTTCAGCTGACCTTTCTTCATGCTTCGGCTGTCACTTCGGCTCAGTCGAGCCGAAGCATATGTCTTATGCATGGCTGAGCAGCTCAGCTGCCTTCAGCTCCTGTAGGGCTATAGTGAATAGCCCGTACAGCAGCCCCTCGGTTCGACTGAACTGAAGGCCGAAGGATCAGCCAAAGCTACGGCTGATTCCTTCGTCTCATTCGTGAATAACCCCCATAGTGTTATGTACTAGATACCTACTTTTTTTATTTTATGAATCTCATCTATTTAGAGAAAATCAATGAAAACATCAGAAGTATTTATAATGTATTCGCCTCCATGACTCTAGAATCCATGCTAATGTAACCATTAGTAAATTGCTTTGATATATTTTTTGCACAGGATGCAAAAGTTTAAAAAAACAAAAAACTGGGTACATTCTTAAGACATATAGGTACCTTGCACATGTGCATGTTATATATAAGCACAATGTTGTTGTTTTTTTTAAAACAATGGATTTACATGGAGGGACAACCTGGGGTGAGGACCTGCTTATATGTATGGGATAGAACTTATATATAAAACATAAATCACAGAATAAAAAACATAGAACATACAATACCATTCTTAGTGCCCTTTACATATGCATAGGTGACCACTAAGTCTGTTCTGCATATGCATAGCAATGCTCAAAAACTGTAATTATAATGCAAGGGATGTATGCAATTAGTCTCTTGTATTACTGAGGTGCCTCATCTCCTCCTACTGTGTTGCAGCTGGCTAGCTGCCTGTCTGCTTTTTACCTATTGATTTATGTGCAGCTGTGCCTCTTCCCCACTGACTGAGAAGGCATACAGTTTGATGATGTTATGAAGTGGAAGCTGAACTAGATCACTGGTTCTAATCTCAACTTGTACCGCCAGAAAATACATTTTGTTCTATCGTTTCCTGAGCTTTAGAGCAGCATTGCATCAAATTACATGAGACTGACAGCACACAGCAAAGAAGGTCTTTGAGCACTAAATTATATTAATGATTTTTATCTTGCAGCCTGGATATTCGCTATGCTTTGTGACAAGTTATGAGTTAGGGTCATTTCTTATTTGTGACTCCCAAGGCTGACAGACAATTGTTTTCATCTATATGCTGCTGTTGTAATAAATGTATTGCTGTAATATGCTGTGCAATAAAACTCTTCCATGCCCCACATCACTTGTTTTATAAGTCAGTTATACCAGAAAAAAAAAAGAAATAAAAAAAGAAATGCATAAATGTATGAATTGATTGTATTAAATAAATAAATAATAGCTGTAGAGCTAATTAAGTAACTTAACATGTTTTAAGGTGAGCCAACTTCCAAAGGTCTACTCAACTCACTATTTGTCCAAAACTCTACACCCAAAACAATATTTTGGCCATTTTTTTTAATGGGGGGCATATAAGTAATTGATAGATAGAAAACAAGATTTTTTTTAAAAACAGCACATTTGGTAAAAACAGCAGGAAACACGCAAAGGATCAATTAAAAAAGAATCTTTAAAGAAAAAAATTAAAAAAGATTTTGAGCAATCCTGCAACCATAAGCAATGCTTACAATAATGTTTGCTATAGGAAGTCAATATGACTTTAATGTGGCCTGAGACAGAGCCCAGGTAAACCATATAATTAGAGTCACTTCTTTTTGCAGCATGCCACTCATCCTGAGAACACAATTCTGCCCACCCTACTGAAATTCTTTGTGGTAAATATCCATCCCATTATCTCAGTCATTACTGGTATTTCTTGTAGACATGGTGTCAGGCCCATCACCAAGGTGTAGCATCTATGACTTCTCATCCACTTAATTACCATCCATACAGAGTTCCTTATTTTCATTCTATTTCTTCTGAGAATTTCCGCCCACCCAGCACAGGCCCTTGTTACAAAAATGGCAGTAAATCAGGTCCCGCAGTTTGTCTTCTGCCTTGTCCTTATCTTTCTGTATAAAGGGCATTGAGTGAGTAATATTGAGATTAAAAAAAAATGACATTGTTTCTGCAGCAGTTGTCCCTACTGACTAATCTTGATTTACATGACACATATGCTATAGGTGACACAGAAGGTAACACATATCCCTGATCAGCTACATCTGCCTGCACTTAAATAGCTCATGCTTGCTACTTTGTTGCCATGAAGCATTGTGTAGTTATTGGGTTTGCATTGTTCGTGGAGGTGGCTGAGCTGCTTCTCCATGTATCAGTAGAGATATCTGCAGACTAGGTATTCCAAGATGCATGCTATATTCCCAGCCATTCAAGTGTAAAGCATAGGATCAGCTTTGGTAATTAAATAACTACACCTATGTATCCTACAATAAAGCTGGCCATACACTTTACAACCATCGCAAGACTTTCGTCTTGCAATGGTTGTAAGCTAATTAAAAGCTCTTACGATCTGCCCATCTTGGACAGGCAGATCGTACTTGCGATCATCGCAAGCCCGCTCCGCTGAGGGGAGGGCTTCCGATGACTTCAATGCTGAGCGGGCAGTGTGCCCTTGCGCACACCGGCCCGTGCGGCATTTGTCTTACGAGCTCGCCACAAACCCGCCGAAAATCTTTTTTTCGGCTGGTTTTCCAACATGCTCGTAAGACAAAAGACGTGCGGTCGCACAGTAGAAATGGTTCCACGCCTTCCATACACCTGCCGATTATCGTATGATTGCGGGATTTCCCGCGATTATCGTACGATAATCGGCAGGTGTATGGCCACCTTAAGACTGAGCACACTCCCTGATTTTCTTTTTTTTTTTTTAAAGACTGAGGTATTTACTTTCTAGTAGGGCAATGACTACACCATCGGAAACATAACCAAGTGATGGTTTAATATGTAAATAAGTGAAGGGTCTGCTGCCAGATTTTGTTTCCTGTGCATAGACTACAGTAGATTACACAGTTAATAATTGGCAAAGGAAGACAAGAGGAGAAAAATAAGGTTGTTAGATAGGGTGAACTAACCATTCATAGCAGCCTCTTTTTCACACTCTGTTTCTTCCTTCCCATGATTGATGCAGAAGACAATTTCAATCCATGGACATGAGAGAAATGCCTACCATGGTTGAAACGTTTTGCACTAAGATTTGGACTGATAATGGTTAAAAGGATTGTATGATAGTGCTTTATTTGCTGTATGTTTCGGGATGTGTGATTTTGCAGTTTCATGATGTGTGTCTGGACAGGCTACATATGCGGCAAATGGCAAATACTGTGTTATCTAGGGGTCTGGAGAAAAATTGCTTTACCAAATGTGCCAACATAGTTTGATTGCTGCTATCCAAACTCCTGCAGTCAGAGTGTGTTGTTGGTCTGGCATCTTAAGAAAAAGAAGCTAGAGCACCAACAGCTCCAGAGGTTACCACTTCACAAGCAGTCATGTCTCCTGAGACTAGAGACCAGTAGAAACTAGAAGACAAACTCACTAAAAAGGAATTAAGACAAGAAGGATTGACTGGTACTTTGGCTCTGGTTTCTTTATTCTGCTGTGACTGCACAGACAAACAAGCCACCCAGTCAACAATAACTTCATTACTTGACTGTGATGAATGAGCATGCTGATACCTTGTTGCAACAAGTTTAGGATTTGCATTGCCTTCTGCCCATACAGCTGCTGCTGGTACTACTTTCTGATTCTCATAATTTTACTGTGGCATGAGGGGACATTGGAATGCTGATGTGCTGTTAGCTGCATTGCACAAGTATTAACTTATTTATTAACTCCCAATTGTAGTCCGCTTGAAAACCAAGTTGCATACAAACATGTATTTGTAAATGCCAACTTCCTATGCTCCCCATCTTCATCTAGTGGCCATAATGCAGTGCAAATATATAACTAGAAAATTCACAGAGTAGTTTGTTCTGTGAATGTTTTATAAATACACTCCCAGATAATACTATAGTGATCTGTGATGGCATTTATTTTCCACAGCCAGCAACATAAACAGTCCTTTATTTCTTTAGTACAATAAAACAACGTAAAAGTTTGCTTCCTTCAGCATAGAAGTTATAAACTTTACAGATTGCTTTCTTCAGCATAGAAATAATAATGACAGCCTCACAGGCTTGGATGGCTTCAGCCCACAAGGTTATCACAATCTTAACCTTAGAGTCTCTCAGCAAAGTTCAGCTGTTTCACAGCACCAACACCAGCACTGCTTCACAGTCTCATCTGCACACATTATTCAATGCTCCTCTCTCACCTGCTGTCTCTTGCTTCCTATACTTTTGAGCACACTTTCTGCAGCAGGTGTTAACAAATTTATGTCCCTTAAAGTGAAAGTGCCATTTTCCTGCCGATACATTGGCACATCCCAGGTGTCTCTCCTCCCCGCTGGACGCTGCTCCCTATCCTAGCGGGGAGGAAAGAAAGTGACAGCCGGCCGAGCGCTGCGGGACAAGAGTGCTGTGAGCGGCCGATGTCTCTCCTCCCACACCGCTCGGCTGCCTATCACAGTGAGGCAGAGCGGTGTGGGGGCGGAGACAGCGCTGTCACAGGAGGCTGAGCTCTCCTCTCACACCGCTCACTCAGCCTCCTGTGACAGCATGTGTCAGGAAGGAGAGTTAGGTACATACACTCAGCGATCAGTGATCGCTGAGTGTTTGTAGATAATTGAGGGCATGGTATGTGAACTATATCCTCAATTATGAATGAATGGGAGTGATCTATAACCCCTCCTGTTCATTCATAATTGTGGTTATAGTAAACATACTATATTCTCAAGTTATCAATGAACAGGAAAACTCATAGAGGATTCCTGTTTATTTATAACAGGGGATACAGAAAAAGAAAGTGAGGACTCTGTGTTCTCAATCTCTTTTTCTATTTTAAAAGGGAAATATCAGGGGTCTGTTTAGACCCCTAATATTTCCCCCAAAGCCCCTAAAAGTAAAGTAAAAAATAAAAATATTTAATAAAAAATTAATACAAATAAATATAAAAAATTTAAAAGTTTATAAAAAATAAATAAAAATAAAATATTTTTTTATTTCGGTTTCATTTTGATTTTTACATTTCTATTTCGGTGCACCTCTAATATATATATATGTGAATCTCTGAAGTGTAGGTTTTAACCACCCGAAGATTCTAAACAGGAGATACTTCCTAAAATAGCCTATCATTAAATGAATAAATAATCAGTGTTTTAGTAGTTTATGATGAGCACTGTTAAACCTTTGTATATTTTTCTTGATTTTTCAGCTGTTGCTGGTTTTGTAGTATTGCCATATCCACAGCTCTCACACCTATTGTTTGTTTCTTAAATAATTTAAGACTTCCTTGTCTACAGGGTGACAACACTGCTTTGTAATTTCACATCAGAAAGGGAAGCATTGTCACCCTATCAAAGGAAGTAGAAAAGTAATGGATACTGGCAGGATCACCAGCTAATTAAACTACAGTGGGAGCCAAGAATTATTATTTCTAATAATTTATCAAGCTCATGGTGCTTTTCTGGAAGCCCCTTAACCACAGACAACAAAAGAGACAACCACTTATTTCCCTAATTGCAAAACCCCAGCCTAGATGGCATTCATATAGACATTCAAGGCCGCTAAAAACATCTGAAACGGCTGTTACAATGCATGAGGGAATCATTCATTATCATAATCCCTAAACCAGGCAAGGACTAACAGTACTGTGCGTTGTGTTATCTGATCACATTGCTCCAAATGACATTTGGATTTCAGCTAAAATTCTCACTCGTAGAATAAACTAGGTCATCTCCTCTACAGTAAATACAGAGCAATCCAGATTTATGTATACAAAATCAGCATTGTTTAACATCATACCCTTCAATGCAAACTTTTACGTTGCTCACAAAAATTTTGGATATGAGTGGCGTCATCCTTTAACTCCATTTTGGAACTCATTTTGTAGGTTGGTTGGATTCAACTCCTATGTCTATTGTCTATCTCACAGAAAGGTAAACAGTTAGATATCTAAGCTGTTTTCTTTGACCAGGGCAACATGCAGCTGGGTTCTTTGTTGCCCTTTCTGTTTGCCCAACTTACCAAGCTGTTAGCAGCTAGAACCTGCATGCCTTAAAAAGCCTTTCCAAAGAAGACTTAATGAAATGAAATCTTTTTACATAGATGTTATACAATTATGTGCCTCACTCCATGGTTCATCTCACCTTTTAGCTCTGGATGTCATTGAGAAGATCCCTCTAAAGTTCATCTGGAGATAATCTATTGTAGAAAATATATTTTCCTTCTAACATTTGACCAAAATACCCTCTTTCTACAATGGTTACCTGTCTGATGACGAAGTTATCCAGATACCATGAAGAGTAATTTTTGCAAAAACATTACTGCTTTAGTAAATCACTTCAAACAAAAAACCAAGACCTTTACTAAACTGCCACTTAATGTTGCTGGTAAAATCAGTCTGATAAATATTGCACTACACACCACGATTTGTATATATCCCCTATACATCTCCTATACAATTGTATTTTCACTCATTTGGCAATCTTACAATTCAATCTTTTGTTAATTAAACTACAGACCTCCACAGAATAAAAGGGCCAGGCAGATCCAGAAGGCACGTTTTACTATATTGCTTATCAGTTGTCACAAGCTTCCCCAACTTACCTGATCTGCATATTTGTCAAAATGTACTGCAGTCATTGGGGTTAGCAAAAGAGTCAGGGATTGATCAGCAATGGCAGCCTCCACACTTCTACATTGACCATGATCTAAGGCAGCAGGGCTGCTAGGGGTGGCACACAGCCAAACACATACCATGTTACTGACAGTAATACATTGCCTTGTTCAATAAAATAAAATCCTGCATGCCACTTTGCCTGTCATTACCATCCATCTTGGTCCTTGTTGTCACTGCCTCTACATTGTTTGTGGATTTTTCCTGGTGGAATAGTGCAATGTATACTTACAGCTCACCTTTTCCGGAACTGTACTACACCTAAATCTCAATTGCTAGCAGTTCATGACAGTTTGCCCCACCTGCTCATTGGTGTATTGACATAGAATAAGCAGATTCTTTCCGCCTCTCCATCCCCAGCCTCAGACTGTGTTGTGTGTCTGTGCCATCTATTCTAGTTCTGGGGAGTAAACCCAAGACCCAAGTTGGCCATGAAGTATAAATCCGGCTATGCATTACATTTTAAAGAGGACACTTTACTAACCAATGCTGACAGAAGAATTCTTGCTTAATTTGATGCTAGTTCACCTAGTATAACAGTGAAATACCTGGAGAAAAAGGCAATGAAAAAATAATTGGACAAGTAAGTACATTTTGAATAAATGGTTAGCATTAGTTTACAAGCTTTTATGTTCTTTTTCTGTCACAACATGTACAGTAGTTGATGGAACTGTTATAACATCTGTATCTTTTAGCCTAGTAATTTGTATGCCCTAGGCTGAGCTGTGGAACAAAAATTTACTGAATTTTTACCTGATGCTAAGGAAAAGGCATTTTTCATTTTGTTTAAAAAAAGAACAACATGAGGGGAAGGCATGCATACAAATGCCTGAATAGTTAACTTCTGGCCTGTTTTTACTTTTTTTTCCATAGCAGCTGCTGGGACCCTAAGGGTATGTGCACACTGGGGTTTGGAACTGTTTGCATTTTGAAGTGTCTTTGCCACTGATTACTTTGGAGATAAACACTATCTATTGTTGAGTTTAATTTGTACTGCCTAGAACTTAAAAGAATAAGAGACATTCAGGTGTGGTAAGTTAAACATAGTAGAATGTGCTGGACTGCTATTCACAAAAGAGATTAATTATGTCTAAAGCATCCAAGAGCAAGCATTTACAAGTGCAATGCAAACACAATACAAATGTAAGATGCAGAGCAGTTCCCATGTATGAGAATGTCTCCAACTCCTGCAAATTAGCAAGGCAGGTGAAATTCTGCAAGGGCTTGCATATCCAGACTGGCTGGTACAATGCACCATTGCATTCACCTTGGTCCAATCTACAGGTCTGGCATTAGCCAAATTCTTTGATATTTTGTTCATGTATCTTTTTCTAACTGGTATGCACCACAGTATTGTCATGGTCTTCTACAATATTTTTGTGAGCAACTAGTTTATATACAGTGCAAAGTAAAGTAAATATATTACCATATGCATTTTTTAATGGCAGCTATAACATTGTACTCTTGAGACTTTTATTGCTTTAAAAAATATCATATCCAAGTGGTGTTGGGATTTTGAACACTTGTTCGTTCGGAGTAATGAAAAATACACTTATTCGATGAGCTCACAGGCTCCAGCTAGGCTGTTCATTTCAAACAATGTTCCCCTCTAGAAGGAGCATTAAGCCAAAATGATGAGTGCAAAATGCTTTAATGGTTCCTAATAACATCACAAACATGGCTGTTTTATGTGATGTCATTAAAATCCATTAACCACTTGAGGCCTTTTTCTCCCTAAATCCATTTGAGTTCCAGAACTGTTTTTGTTTTGGCAATGTCTTGGCTCTGCATATTCTATCTTTTAGGTTTTTAGTCTCCCATAACGTATTATTGTTAATATAATAGTATTTTCCTATTTTCTATTTTTCCAAATGCCCCCCCCCCTCTATTTACCCCAAAATGTAACCAACAAAATTCACTGACAAATTATATATGATATCAAATTAGTGTGAAATGCTAAAGCTGAAAGTGAACGTATGTGTTTTTCATTAGAAGAGCTATATTTCCCTTTTGATACTATATTGTGAAAAAAGTGCAAGAAAAAAAAGGGTTTGCGTAAATTGTTGGCATAACATTAAGATAAGATTAAGTCAGGTTGACAAGGGCACAATTAGCATGACAATGACTTTTTGACAGGCTTGTGATCGCAAAAAAAAATTGAATGATATTGCGTTCCCATACCTGAGCATTTTAAGTGATTTTTAAAGTCAAAAGGTCTTTAAGCTATTTCAAATGCTGATTAAATCACTTACAATGGATGATGTTCCTTCATGTGAAAATTTTTTAGTTTCCTGTAGAATCATCTGGTTCTGATATCCTGTTTTAGCATGGCTCCTTTCCCTTGCAGAGCCTATGAAGCCACCCTTGTGTGTGCTAGTGAGCTGTGTGTCTCCACAAACACACAGGCACAGCAAGGCAGCCACTCCTCTGCTTCTCCCTGCTCCTCCTTCCTTACTCCTCCCTTATCCAGGCTACTACATGAACAGCTGCTGGAGACTACTCTGTCCCTTTTGATCTTGTACTAGACAGTAAGTTCAGGGAAGCCAAGCGGAGAGAGTTGGAGCTGTTGATGATGACCGTAAGTGCTTGGGAAAAATATTCTGCTGGGCAATGTATATTTGTTTAATCTGGATTCACTATTGAAAAAATGTTTAAGCATTTAATGCTACTTTAATTCATGGTGGAGGGTCTGGATCTGGTCAGTGGAGACCTGATCCAGACACCCCCATGCAGTTGTGAAGCAGCAGATCACTTATGCTAGTGATCTACTGGTGGATGCAATCAGCCAGCAATAGATCACTGTAGCATATTATCACTGCAATGACAGTTCTGTCCGAGTCTCTCTACTCAAAGGAAGTGGAGTGACATCACTCATGATGCCACTGCCCTCCACATTTAAACACAACACGGAAGTGTTGTTTTTATATTTGCTTCTACAGTGTGCCTATGGATATCATTAGTACATCAGGACATCCATACCATTTGGCTGCACAGAAGTGTAAAAAAAACCCAACACCTACAGCACCTATGCAAGGTGATGTCATGATCCTTCTGTGGGGTCCTGGGAATGATAAGGATCCCAGATCTTGTAGGAAGATGTTCCTGCACAGTGCTTCAGGATATTTAAGGTAATCGGCATTCTCTGGATCCCACGAGAAGGATTGTGAGGTCACTTCCTCCAGTTTATAAACTGGGGATAAAGTAAGTATATGTTCTCTTTTTTCCCCCACAGATTTCATTTTTACACTTTATTGTGATAATTTGGTATGGGGAGGGGACCCTTATGTAATACGTGAACGTTGCCTTTTAGTGCAAGCTCGACTCTAAGGCATGCCTTCAGCATAGGGTAGCCCTCTTAATTCCCACCCACCTCCCTGCTTTGATTAAACCTAGCTCTAGAACAAAGACATCCACAGTGCTGCTGAGGAGTCCATATATCCAGTGTATTTGGGTAAGTGATATCCAGGGAGTAAGTTAGGACTCAGCACAGGATCTCAACAAAGGCCCTAACAATCAGAGTTAGTACCGTGATAAAAAAAAACCAA
>NW_017306695.1:815060-817844 GCF_000935625.1 Nanorana parkeri | reverse complement strand
GCTGGGGAAGTCAGAAATGGAGAAGGATTTGGGGGTCATTGTAGACCACAAACTGAAAGGTAGTTTGCAGTGCCAGGCTGCTGTAAACAAAGCTAGCAGGGTCTTGTGGATTTGGGGTTCTTGGGGTTTTCATGAGCTGTAAGCCATAATTTTGCCACTTTATAGATCATTGGTTCGACCTCATCTGGAGTACGCGGTCCAGTTCTGGTCACCAGTACTAAGAAAAGATGTCCTTGAGTTGGAAAAAGTCCAGCAAAGGGCAACCAAACTAATTAGGGGTATGGAGGACCAGAGCTACGAGACGAGGCTACTAAATTTAAACATGTTCACATTAGAGGTGAGGAGATTAAGGGGGGATATGATTTCCATGTACAAAATGTTTAATGGTGGTAGCAACATTAGCGATAAACTGTTTAAAATTAACTCCGTTACAAAAACTAGAGGCCATCACCCAAAATTGATGGAAAAAAAATTCCAGCACAAGTGGTGAAGGGGGTTCTTCACAGTAAGATCAGTTAGGGTCTGGAACTCACTGCCACAGGCGGTGATTTCAGCAAATAATGTGGAATTGTTCAAGAAACTTTTGGACGATTTCTTAAGGGACCGTAATATACAGGGGTACGGGTACTCCTAGAATGAGATCCTAATAGGTTGGACTTGATGGACTAATGTCTTTATTCAACCTCAAATACTATGTAACTATGTAACTATAATCATCACAATTATGACAAATCACGGCTTGAATTATCTTGCTTTGCATGTAATGAGTCTATCTCATATATTAGTTTCACCTTTTAAGTTGCATTAGTGAAATAAATGAACTTTGCATGATATTCTAATTATTCGAGTTTCACCTGTATAACAGCATGTGCAGATAGTTTTTTAACATTTGACTGTCTCAATGTTTTATTGATGTAAGATGACAGAATTGCTGGATATCTCCAAATACCAAGGGGTATATGCACTAGATCATGCTGCTTTTGTCAAAGCAAATTTGTACACTGTAATAAAACTCATATAAATCCAGATACAGAAAGAAAGAAGAATCCCTTCAATTCTAGCAACATAATTGATATATCCAACATGCAGTTCTATAGTACCTTTGCAAATTAAATAAATAAATTGTACATAAATTACATTTAATGTGGAGCACATGGCATGTATTTATATGTAAATAAACATTAAAATGGGTGTATAAGGAAGCAAATTGCAGGTAATGTGATACTATATTATTCACCCCATCATGCTTCACACTGATTTAATGGTGCTGTATTACAGTATTTATATCAGGAGTTTTTTTTTTTTCAAGACTGAGCTGTGAATGGCAGCAGTTTCCAGCATTTCTCAGAAAAGGACATTTTAGATTTCTGTAAACGATGTGTACCTGTTGCATTTTTAGTACAGTGATACAACTGCAAGGAAGCACTCAATGTTACATTTAATTCCAATTTACTGTTAATATTACTTTAACAGGCAGATATAACTACAATAATTACTGGCTTCTAGGAAATGAGGACTGTGATCCGTAAAGCTTGAAATTTATCTCCCAAATTAAAATGTGCATCTACTCATTTATTTCAGCCAATGCACTGTTTAAGGCTGCCATTACCTAGTTACCACTTTCCTAAGGTTACTTTGCATTAATACCTTATTTTCCTGGGATATTAATACCTTAGGGAACTGTCGGGATTCTGCAGTTCTGTTGTTGTTCAGATAAACATAAGATAACCTACAACCTCACACAGAAAATACAGGAGTCAAGACTGGCTGGGCTTACTGCACATTTATAATGTCTCTGTAATGCCTGCTGCAGAAAGACTGTAGTGATCTGATCAGCTCAGTATGCAACACACAGGGAAGTATTCATATTGCTGTGCAGTGAACCCAAGCATCTAACTCTAAATACATTGCATACGTATTCTCCTCAATGCCAGCTTGCATTTTTTTCTCTACACGGGGAGAAGTGTTGTCTATGAGATGGTTCTGGGGCAATAGAGATGTAACTTATTTTGTTTTCAGGATTTCTCAGTACTGTGTATTATTAATTAGCGTCATAAGCTACCACAAAAACTGGTATGAGGTGTAGTTTTCCTGTACATGCCCTATGTGAACACCCGTGTCTGGCTGTACCATTAGCAATTACAATACACACATGATAGGTATGACGGCAAGTTAGTCCTCACAGGGTATTTTAAAATTTCTTAACATTAAAATATGTCACTTTTGTAACTGTTATACATTTACTAGATTCCCAGACATCAATAAAAAAGAGAAGGCAAACACGTTGTGAAGGAAGAGATAATGAGGTGGATTTACTAAAGGCAAATAGGCTGTTCACTTTTCAAGGGAATTTCCACTTTGCAAGGGAATTTTCCCTGAGCTTAGTGAATTAGGTAAAGATCTGCTGACTTCCATCTTCTATTCGGGTGTAAACAAAAATACTGTTTTTTTATTTTTCATTTTCCTTGCATGTGGTTGCGTATTCTTTTTTTAAGAGAATTTTCACCACGTTCAGCAAGGTAAGCGAGAATTCCCCTACAATATGCAAATTCCCTTGCAGAGTGAACAGTCTATTTGCCTTTAGTAAATCAACCCCAGTATCTTAGAGCAGGGCTGACCAGGAGTAAAGTCAAACAATACAGGTAATTACATAATTAAAACAGATTTTGTCATTATTCTCAATATCCACTTCAGAACCATAGGACACACAAGTGGGTCCTGATCTTGATGTGTTTATACCAAGTTCATGGCTCCTGCTGCATGAGAGCAGGGGGGGGGGGGTTT